>NW_028245524.1:0-107820 GCF_964263255.1 Lissotriton vulgaris
TGTGTTCTAATAGTAATGTAACATTGTGTCCTAATAGTAATGTAACATTGTGTCCTAATAGTAATGTAACATTGTGTCCTAATATTAACAAGAAATGCTAGCTTCCTGGTACCGAGGGCACCTGCAGGTTTCCTCCTCACCCCCAAAGTTAGGCTTTCTGGAGAGTGACCCTGCAGCTGCTCCCTACTTTCAACTCCCTGTAGCTCGATACTGCTGATGTGCCACCCCCTCCAAGAGTACACCTCGCCAGATGCAGGACTAATGGAGAGTGCTACAGACTGTTGACGCATGGATGCTTCCTCCTGTTTCCCTCAATCTCGTTATTCGCTTGTTACAAGAATGGTGAGGGGGGCCCCATCCCAGCATTGGCGAGAAGATCATACTTTGTAAATTTGTATTTTTATTTCACCAACCCTCAACGCTTCTACTTTTATTAAAATATAATCTCGAGTGAATCTGCAACTTGTATATATGTAACTCTAATCACTAGTATCTGTAGTTGGCTTTTGTACTTACTATCATTCTTATGTGAATTTAGAGTGTTTCACTTTGTATCTTTTAAGTAACTCATGTACTCCGAAATCCTTATGTAATGTAACTGGTCTTTTTGTAAAGTGCTCTGACACCTTCGGGTAAAGTTCGCGCGATATAAAATTGCATTAAATAAAAATAAAAAAATAAACAAGTGTAGCTGTGAATATGATGTTTGGCCACCAACCCCCTCTTCCCGAGGAACTGTGAAGACCCCTAAAAGCTATAAACAATGTACCTCTTTATCAGTGATGAACTCAAGGGCACGCTAACACATATGTAACGTTATACTCAGCTCTTACGTGTGACGATGCATAAAGGGTATGGCAAGGAAATGTTCTATTTTACATTTTTTCATGCAATAACATTAAAATGTGTTTGAAAAAAATGGCATTATGGTGCCTAAATGAACATCGTGACCATGTCTGGACTCATTATGTGATGCACGATGTCTGCGGAGTGCAAGGTGTGTGATTGTTGACTTTTTTGTGTGTGTGTGTTAGCTGCAGTATTTGCATGGGGCACAGTGAAAACAGTGATGTCAAAGCAATTGCTGTGTGATTGACATGCAGATGCTGGCAGCTGAAGGAGCAGGTAACACTCTCCACTCACCCTAATAAAAGAGCCGAGGGAAACTCTGTCTTTTTTTGATTTGATACCTCAATATCTTCTCACTCACTGGAAGAAATAAACTCAGGGTCAGGGTTAGTAGTTTCTCAGTTCTTCCTCATTCCCTGCTTCGGAACTCTTAGCTAGTCGAGGTAAGACTTGCTTCTTCTCTGACAAGTTTTGCAAGGATGGGAAACTCTGGCTTCTCTCTTTGCAGTAGCGTATTTAGACACTTATACGTGTACATATGCTTCATGTAAAGCCCATAATATTAAAGAACATAGCATAACATCACATTACATAACAGAATGTCGCTGCACTGGAAGGAGACCCTCAGACTGCATCTCACGAAGAAGAGCTTGCCGGGTGGACTGACCCATAACTCAATATAGTGATCCCAGACGGGCTCCTTTAAAGGGTGCTGGACCAGTCCCAGTTGTTCAAAAGCTGATTCACTGTAGGTGCTCAGATGCCTTCTTACTACTAGCATCACCAAAAAACAAGTTTCTAAGCCTATGTTTAGTAGATCTTCTATGCCTTAGCCCCACCGAACATATGCCTTATAATTAAATGCTGACCACTCAGTTGGAACCCAGGCACCTTCCATCTTCAGAGTGTGCAGGGCTGCTCTAGGGACTTTCCCCCCCCCTCCCCTTCGCCCCCCCCCCCCCGCCACTTAAGGATCAGCCCTGCTGTGCTCATCAAGGCTTCCCAGTCCAACTCTGAACAGATGCTAGATAGACATTAGGATGAAAGCATTCTGGGTGAGACCCATGCTTTGTATTCCTTTTAGAAACCTTGGAGAGACTGACCATGGCTGGAACTAAGAGTGGTACATGGCTAGCTAATGTTTTATAAATGAGTGAATGCGGTGAAGTTAAACTCTAAATTATGTTCTTTAGAAATTCTATCACTACCTCAAATAATTGGAAAAAACCCCGATAAAGATATATTGAAAATAAGGCGCTGTGTTCGAATCTGTCACCATGTTTGGAGAACGTGGAAGTGCTGGCTTTCACTTGATGCGATTGTTAGCTGTTCTACTTATTACTGGACATATTTTTACTGTACCTGAATAAACCCATCCTTTTTGTTCATCTCCGTCTCAGAGATTACCTCAGGCGGTCAAACAGATAAGTACTAGGGCTGGTTATGTGTATGTTGGTAACCCCTGCCCAACAGGAGATATCTTCATAGGAGTCTGTATGCGCTTGCGTTTTGTAGCTTGGCAACCCAGCCTCTTTACCTTGCTGTCGATTTTAATTATAGTTCTGTGAAGTTGTATTGTCAGTCTAGAATCAGTGGGAGCAGAGAATAGGATATTCTGAGAACAAGAGATGAGAGTGTCATTGTTGAGTCTGGTTTACCTCAGAAGAGTGGTTACTGTCACCCAGGCAGGGCCGGCTTTAGTGCTGGTGGCGCCCTGTGCGACAATGTCTGTTGGCGCCCCCCCCAATGACCACCTCTGCCACAGATTCCCTCACCACCGCCCTTTAACCGTGCATCTCAAGTCCCTATAACCACTGTCTCTCGGATTAATTTAGTTTTATAGCACCACTCATACCAGTATAAGGTGTCTGAGCACTTTACATCACACGCACATTGCACAGAGACAATCATAGGTGTGTAAATCAGTGTTTAGGAAATGTTACATCAGACAGACTACAAGAAGGTGTAGTGTAGGAGTGACATGTCACTGATACTGGTAGGCAATATAGTTTAAAGTCCTTATTCTGGAAAACCACAAATTCAGAATTTAAAATGTAACACCATTGCTAGGGTTCTCTTCAATAACAAGAATACTTTTCCACCCAAATGAACCCTTTTGGCAAGATTAGGACATTGAAAGACTGGGCAAAAAGACATATAGCTCTAACATATACCTTGCGGTTTACATACAGCTCTTTGATGACAGTTAATAGTTCAATGTTCTATATTACGATTTTGACTTACAAACGACAAGTATCAAAAGGTGCTCTCTTACAAAAGCAGTAACCCACTGACCTATTTGCATTACATGCACTTTGTGATCTGCAAGGTACACGTTCTTAGCAGCGGGCATTTTAACCCTCTGCGCTACCTTTGGATGAGTCAAAACTTCCACTAGACAAACCTCCCATCTCTTTCCAGGAACATGATAAATCACCAGAGTTATCTTGATGATTTAATTGATGCCTACCAAAATTGCTGGAAGCCAGGAACGCCCCAGCAGGTTGGTGCTTTCAAAATGATAGTATTACTTGTAAAAATGACGCCCCCATCCCAGGTCAGCGCCCGGTGCGGTGGCACCGATCGCACCGCCCTAGAGCCGGCCCTGTACCCAGGCATTTTCCATTGAGGGCAATGGACGAATATCATTGTACACACACCTCATGCGCACTAGCGGAATTCCGCTCGCACGCTGAGATTTTTCAAATCGCATGTTACGTGACGAGCTGGGCTCGTCATCAGCATGCGAGGAGGCTACGCCATGACGAGCCCAGCTCGTCATCAGCGTGTAAGGGGTTAAGGAGATAACTTGCGGCTACGCTTTAGAGTGTGCGATACAGATGTCAGCTAAACTTTTTTAATGCTTTAAAGTGGAACATGTTTGTTGTCTGACTCAGAAGGCATAAGTATTCTCTCATTCATGATGATTACTGAAATAATTAATTTGAATTATCTAGAAGTAATGAATTAGAAATGTGGAATAGATTTTTGTCTTTGAATAAGCACAATTTAACATCGAGTTTACGTCCTCAAGGACACAGAAGGTAACCAGAAGCCAATAGTCTGCTTTACAGATATTCTGATACAATCTGTACTCTTTACGCCCGTTCCACGGTTTAGATTTTACACTCTTTGTGTATTATCACTATTGCCTTGTTTGAATATGCCCATTACCTAAGGTTTTGGATGGTTTTTAGACTTTTGTAAAAAGAAATTGTAGCTGAACTGCAGGTCCGTTTTTATCTATTATGCACTGTTTCAGATTTTAGTATCTATTATGCCTTCCTTGTGCTTTTATGGTCTTTGTTGGCTGAATAAGGATTTCTTTGCTTGGTAAGAAGAAGCAAATATCCTTCTGATGTCCTTTCAGCTCTGCCTTTTTGCAGTCATTTATATATTCTTTTTGAGGAGCTAACAGCTTCTCTACATCTAATAAAAGTGTGATTTTGCCACTGACTATCTAGTAGCCGACACTTATTTTGTAGGGGCAAAGGCTACAAGATTTGCAGCAGAATTGCAAAACAGTCACAGCAGACCACCAGACAGTATAGATGTGGCCTCCTTGTGAAACACAGTCAACTATCAGTCAGTTCACTGTCCAAGCTGCCAAAGGACCCAGTTAAACGGCTGATGATGCACGCGTGAGTTCACATAATTCCTCCAAAACAGTACAGTTGTTTGAGATCTATAAGGGAGATAAGAGCCATCTTTTATTAATAGTTTTCCGGTCCGCAATTCAGGCGTGGAATTCAAATAAAATGGCTATTATTAAGGTGGCAGATGGCTTAAGTGTTCATAAACAATTCAAGATCACTACATTGCAGCCAATCACCTCACTGGTAAATGCTAGAGGCGAATTTGCCTCAGATTCATGGTGACAGACCCATTTCTTCAGTTCTTACTCTTTCACTTTAGACTAGCATCCTTTGCAGTATTCAAAAAGGTATTTGTCCGATGGTGGCCCTTCTACATCGTGAAGGAATCAAAGCCTGTCCCTAAGTCGATGACTTCCTGATTACCCGGATTGTTAGTAGCAAAGACAGTAGCATCTGGAGGAAAATAGGTCTTGTTAATCACCCTCAAAAGTTCCTTCTGGATTGAGACTACAAATACATCGTATTGGTACAATCACTGTCAAAGGTTTTAACACAGTGATCTTTTCTCAGGGAACAGTAACCCTGTTCTATCATCCTCTGAAGTCCATTCTTTGCAAGTCTGCTGCTAGTGTGTATAAGTAAACAATTGTCCAAGGGACCATGGCTTAGACAAATGCAGTGGTGTCGAGGCACAATTGCATCTAATACCCTTTGTACATCCTTGGCTCAACTAGTAGGCTTCCAGGTACATGTCTTTTCACCAACAAAACCTAGCCGCACCACAGCTGCCCCCCAAGTGAAAAACTGGAGTGCCCCTGCTTAAGGGGGGCCCGCTAAGGGCCCCCAAAGTACATTCCCACCAGCCTGTGAATGGCAGTTGAACCGCCATACACAGGCTGGCGGGGATGCAGCATCCTAATCTGGTGGACGGTGCCTGCTAGGCACCGCCCCCATTTTGTGGATGCGGGGTGGGTCCGACAGGCAATCGTAATGATTGCCTGTGTCGGACCCGTGGCGGACAAACTTCCTGTCCACTAGCAATCCGTCCGCCATCCTTATCTGGCAGGAGGAGAATGGGCGCATGATGGCGGTGAACTCGCCACCGGCAGGCTGCTAGTGGCAGATTCACCGCTATCATAATGACCCCCCCATAGTCTTTATATCCCTTGAATTTTGAGAGGTCAGTTATGTTTTTTCACGCACTGATTGGGGTAACCTGCCTTACACAGGATTGTTCAGTGCTTGGAAAATCAGATTGTAAAATAATGTTGGACTGGGTAAATATGATGTCAATGATTACCGTAATATGTGCAGGCCCGACAACTGCAATACCAATAAATGCAATAACAGCATATGCCATAACCTGTGCCAACACGACCATGCCACTACCCTTCAATGCAATGTTAATGTATGTCATAACCTGTACCTGCACAGTAGCGCCAACACCAGCAATGACAAGATCAATGTCTGTCATAATCCATGCTCAATTAACAATACAAATAATAACAATGCCTATGTAAGTTATTATTTAAGCAAACTTAACCGTGTCAATACCAGTAAGAACAATGTCAATGTGTGCTATGACAACCGTATGTACAAATTTAAGGATGTCGCTAAAAATGATACCAGTGACTGCCATATTACTTTCAGGAGTTCCAATGAACTCGCATCATTGTTGTCGGATTCACCCAAGGTGACCTTCCCATCAACTCTTAGTCAGAGATACATAGTTAAAAAAATTCTACGTCTCACACCCATGTCTATTGAATACCCGGTCGCAGGTAGGGTTTCTCTTAAACTAAAAACAAATGCGTGCCCAGGGAAAACCCTGATCGATCCCACAGATAGATAGCTGCACTAAAAACAGGACCAAGGAAATTGTCCCCAATAAAACTCTTTTGGTCAAGGGCACATGTTCCCCAAAATACCACAAAGCTAGATACCACATTTAGATAGAATCACTCAAGCAATCAGGATACGACCTGCACACCACACATAGAGATCTCGCGCTCCTCATGCCGGAGAGCTGGACACATACACACTGGACCACACTTGCTCTCACTAAGGTTAAGAACAGTGGTGACTGGTGATATTTGAAAGTAGTGGGGCGTAAAAGTTTGTAATGAGTCCCGTCACTGGTGGCGAGCGAGCAAGTCCGACTGTCAAAAGGTGGGTTCAGGAGGGGGTTTTCCTTCCGACAAAGTTTCGAAAAAAAAGAGTAGGTAAATGGTGCTTTTCCAAGCAATTTTGTGAAAGCCAGAAAGTAAATACAGCAATTGTGAAGTTGTAGTTATGACATCACTAAAGATATTTCATATGACAATGATGTAGGTAGACAAATGGGAAGGCTTT
This sequence comes from Lissotriton vulgaris, assembly GCF_964263255.1. Lineage (NCBI taxonomy): Eukaryota > Metazoa > Chordata > Amphibia > Caudata > Salamandridae > Lissotriton > Lissotriton vulgaris. The sequence goes on from NW_028245524.1 coordinate 6,798, forward strand.
AGCTGAGAGAAATAGCTAGGCAAAGACTGGTAGAGCAACTTTTCCATATTATCAACAGTGAGACGGGTACCTTTGACCCATCTTCCTTTCAGTAATTCTTCAACCACTGCCTCCTCCAGCTCAACCGTTTTACTGGTTCTTTAAATATTCTTGGAATACTTAAAGCCTACACTGGGCTTTCTGTCCAGCCAGGGGACACAGGCAAGGTTACTACTCAGATGCTCTGCAGGCTTCCTTGTTTTTAGAGCTAGATGTACAGTATGCAACAAATTGCCAACAGAGCTGGAAGTGGGGCAGATCTTCAAAGAAATCCCAAACACTGAATAAATCGAAAACTCAGTAACCACCACAAGGTGCTATCAAGTGCAGCATTTCAAACAATATTCGTTTATCGCCAATCACAACACCAGGGACTCAGATCAGAGGGTAGGGGGAAAATACTTGTGCCTTCATTATTTGTCAGATTTTCAGCTGTGTTGCCCAGGCCTGAGGAGGCAACTGACCCTTTGAGGCCTATGCTTTTTTACATCTCTTGTTAACAGATTGTTTCACAGGTTTGTCTTTTACAACACCTCTGAACCTCTGGTATGAAAGTGTTATCACTTTAGCAGCTTAAGTGGGCAGGGTGCCTCTGGGAAGTGTGTAAGATAAAATCCTTTCAAATGTTGTTTATGGTGGAGCCAAGATGGCGGAGGAGACAGACGTGTAGTCTCCCGGCTCCGCGAGCCTTTGTCTCCCGCAGATAAATTCTGCCATCCATCCTGTTACTGAGTGGCTGCGGGGGAACGGCGAAAGTGAGCGGAGGCTGTTGCCGTTTTTCCGAGGGCCCTGCCAGCCTCCCAACTGGAGATATCGCCGAGCTGCTTCGGCGGCCGCTCCTGGACATTGAGCTGAGACCCGGCCTGACCCGCTAAGATGGCGCCTGCTGGAGCTCCGTGACCCGATCGAGACGGGGCAATGCGGACGACCTGCCTCGCAGCACACAAGTGCCTGTAACCATCGGCCCCTATCACAGGGCTTTCCTTTGGCTGCCTGGAATTTACCCCGCCGATCTGCTGTGGAGGATGCTCAGGTGAGACACGCCGCGCATTCCCCACATTGGTGTGTGGCCAGCTGACGGTGCCTGCCTCTGACTCGTCCCCGCCCTGGGTCGGTTGAGGGTGTCTCGTCCTGCTGTTCCTCCGTTACCGGCTGCCCTGAACTGTACCGGTGACCTGAGACCCTGTTTCGTTTTGCGGACCTTGCCGACTCAGCCCCGTGATTTCCCGGCAGAGGGACGGAAATGAATGGCGCTGTTGTAGCGAGGGAAGGCTATGCTATGACCCATAAATGTGCCGTCGGGTGGGCTCCTGATCAGTGTGCCGGAGGGCGAGCCGCACATTACACCGTGGATGAAGTGAAACCATCGCCTGAGCCGACCCGCGGCTCTGTTATGCTAGCGATTGCCGACCTGAGGGCTGCGTGGTGTGAAAGCTCCTGTTTGCTGGGCAGGAGGCTTGACGATGTGATACTCTCAGTGGCGCTTATACCACCGACTTCTTCCCCACGCAGTACTGATCTGCCTTCATTGGGCTCCAACTGTGCTACGACGTTACCGCCCGAGCACATGGGGGATGTTTCTTTTGGCGACGCTACACTGTTTCCCTCCTTGCTGGATATCAAGACTTCAACCGGGGCAGTGCAACCATTGTTTACGGAGCCGTCAGTGCAGCGACTGTCTTTCCTGCAGATTTGTTACCCGCAGGCTCCGTTACTTTTGTATCTTACTCTGGAATGCCTGTCTGCCCTGAATTTGATACTCCCTTGGGACAGTGAGACTGAATGTGCTTGGCGGAATCCATTTTGCCCTTTGATAACTCGATTCTGCCGAGGGTGGCCATCTTGCTCCTTTGTTCTATCTGCGGTGGGCTCTGGCCGGGAACCATGGCTGGGCGGGCGTTTACGATCGGGCCAGGGCTAGGAGTCTCTATGTTCTGAACTGTGTTGGACTGTCTGGTGGAGTCTCGGACTTTGGCGCTTCCTCTGCACGTACTACAGTGATATCCCTTCCCATCCCGATTTGTGATTTATGCTTACTGTGATTATTCATGTATGGGGTGGAAGAGTGCAATGTTAGCTGGGGAGTTTCGGAGACATTGGATTTGGCCCTCCTCCGGTAATAATAGATCTATCCTTGCTATTCTGTATGGGGAGGGAGGTGTTCTACGGCTGGCGGAGTTCGGGAGACTTGGTATTTGGTGGGCTCCTCCCCACTTTCCCTTCCTTTTTTCTTTCTCTATGAGAGTGTTAGATTAGATTAGTCTTTTCTTACTCTCTATTTTACAAGTGTTGTAATTCTTCTTTTTCCTTTTCTCTTCTTTGTTTCTTGCTCTATATCTTCTGTGTATCACGTGTTTTCTTTTTCTCCTCTTCTTTCCCTTTTCTGTTCTAAATTTCGGGTTTGGTTCGAGGGCGACAGGCACGTTGCTAGGGGGGGGTAGGCCGTAGCCTTCGCATACGTGCAGGGTGGGGGGTTGGGGGTAGGGATTTTGTTTAAGTTTCAGTTTCTATGGGCCTTATTTCTTTCGTTCTCTCTTGGTTCTTTTTCTTTCTCTTTCCTTAGGGTCACTCAGGTGCTTCGGGGTAGTGATACCTATTCTCTCCGCTGCTGATGCTGTCACTATAGTGGATTTGGGTGCACTGAGTCCGTGGGCGGGCGATGGCTAACATGTACTGTTTCGTTGTGCAATTATCCTGATGAACATTGACCTTCGCTGCTTTTAATTTCTTTTCCTTGAATTGCTGGTACCTCGCAGGTTCGTTGCCTGCCATTTATTTTCGGTGGATTGAATGCATCTGATCCTTCTTTTCTACAAAACTTTAAAAACTTAACCTAATTTCTCCTGTGCCCTCGGTCCCGCTTTATTTGAGTCGCGTCTTGGACACTTAACGTTTGGGTTTTCATTGGGACCGCTGGGATGATCTATTCTTACTTTTTGTGCTACTGATTGCTTTCGAGGCCGGCCTGTATGGTTGTGGGCCCGTATTTGTACGCTTACTATGCACAATAAAGGTTTTCAAAAACTTTAAAAAAAAAAAAAAATGTTGTTTATGACTTCAGCGACTTTGACGGAAGACCATCATAAATAACACTGCAAGAGAATGGTGTGATGAAACTATGGAATAGGGGAACAAATCCAACATGACAACAAAAAAGGAAGAAAAGGAGAGAAGGATGGAGCAAAGGATGTAAGGAGAGCAAGATGGATGGACCAGAAATTCTGATCAGAAGAAAGATGTCTGGATGAATAGAAGGAAGGACGAGAGATTGTTGGAGAGATGGGTGGGTGGATCAGAAATGAATGGATTTAAGAAGGACCATTGGATGGATGGAAAGTAGGAAGAATGGCGAAGGATGGGTAGATTACCAAGTTCACTGAGAATGTAGGTGCAAAAGATACCATTTAGCACCATTGGTTTCAGAAGTCCCTCACTGTGGCAGGTGACTGAATACCGGCTCGTCTCTTTCACTCCTTTTACTGTCATTTGGGATATGATGTAAAGTGGAGCTTAAATTTATTTTTTCTGCCAACTCTATTGAATCTTGGCACTTCGGCAGAGGAGCTTGCTGGAAGTATGGTTGCAACGCTGCAGTTTAAAAGATGAATGAGTAATAAAGATGGCTTCAAATTTAGTTTTTATCCTGTCACATTTTCTGTGTGTTCAAATAGGTCAAATGTCAGACTCAGAAGTTTGACAACTTGCTGCCTATTTTTTTAAAAGGGAGATTGGTGTTTAGTTTTCTGTATCTGATTACAGTCAGAGAATTTTCTAAAGTGAACTATGGCGATCTTGCTGGGAACAAAAAAAGAAAAGTTGTAGGATGCCATTTTTTTCTCATAAATCAAAATTCAAATACCTGCTGCGAATGAAATGTACAAGCATCCCAGAAGGCAGGATCAGTTAGAAAAGCACACATGTAAGTACATCTCTGTAATTCTGAAATGCGAAAAAAGCAGACTCCAATTGAATCAAAACAAAAAGGAACATTTCCTTTGTGATGCACAGATTAAATATTTCCTGAACCCCCATTTCCAGACATTATCATTTGTGTGTTGATAGTCCCATCAGCAAATCCAGTGGCCACCTCAACGGAAAATGTGTCATCTGTAAAAGATGGTGTGCTACCGCATGATGCTTTAGGAATATATCTTAAACAGTGTGCTCCAAAATGCAGTATCAGCTACACACTAACTACACCTTTACCACTCTCCACTGAATTCAACTGCTATTCTTGTTGTTTGTGTGATGCTTTTCCCCAATTCCTATGATTTCAGTGATGCAGCACTGGAAAATTGTTCCAGAACAACTGGGGGGTGTATTACCAAGCAATAGCAATAATTATTGCTATTGCTTAGTTAGAGACATAAATGTACTGCTTAGCTGCAGCGATTTTTACCGCAAATAAACCTTGGTATTACCAAGGTTTATCGAAATTGCGATAAAAATTGCCGCAATGCATGAATATCGCTGAAAAGTCAGCGATATTCATGCATTACCGAGCTAATGCTCTTAGCCATGTTATCCACCTCCCATTGGATAACATGGCTAAGACCTGCTCAGGGGCAGGTGTTAGCTTTTGGAGATATTCGCGCTTAGCGCGAATATCTCCAAAAGTTGGTAATAGGAGATAGCGATGCTAGCGACTGTTTTCAGTCGCTAACATCTTGGCATGCCCACTTTGCATGTCATTAGTGATAAATATCACTGACATGCAAAGTGGGGTCCAAGATGGTCGCTATCTCCTACTAGCTGTCGCTAACTGGTGTTAGCGACAGCTAGGTAATAGGGAGATAATTTTATCTCCGCTTTCTTGGATTTTAAAGCCAAAAAAGCGGAGATAAACCCCCTTGATAATATGCCCCTGGGTTCCTATCTATTACAGTGAGTGTGGGGAAGTAGTTGGTGTAAGGTTTCATACATGTCAAACGGTATTCCTCCTCATGAATGCAACGGGAATCCTAGAATGAGGCCTTACCTAATGCTTTTCGTTCGCTCTTTTAGTAAACATTTTGCACTGCTTCTTTAAAGCAAATATACACGTATTTCAAATTCATTGGGCTTTCCTTTGCAGGTGTGAACATAGCTGCCAAGGTTTCAGATTGCTAGGTGTGACACATTCTTAAAATCGGTGTAATCATGAGTGACATTTCAACCACTGTGAGTGACACTTTTTCGAGAGCAAAATCAAGCAATGAAGACAAAGGAAACATATAAATATCAGAAATTACACCCATTTGAGCAACAGGAATCTCTAAGAAATTCTTAAACCTGCTGCATATCACCAGAAATCCAAGAGAACTAATCTAGTACTCTTGTAAATGAATGGTAGTTTTGGGAATATGCGTGGCATCATTGGTACAATCAAGTACTTTTAACAGGGATATTTAACCCCTCCCCAGTGTGACGTTATTGCGGTAGCCTTAATTTAATAATACCTTATGTCTAGTAAAGTCACAACACTACACTGATGGGACTAGGTGGGGAAAAAATAATGCAGCTGCCAATGTCCTTCAGAAGTGTCTCTGTGTCTGTTACACTCACCGGCTGCATACACTCAGCTGCTGTACAGTAGCCAAGTCAGTCTGTCCCCAGTGTCGATGCTGGAGGTGAGGAGCTCTCAATGCAGAACAGGTCACAGTGGTACTGCTCGGCTAATGTGGGAGGCGGGCCGTGGGCCTGCCCTAAACACCACCTGCTCAAAGTCTCCCAGACTGAGAGCATGTGTTGAAGGAGAGCACTAGTGTTGTCAGGCGACAACAACAATAACTGGGGGCCCAGACTCAGACACAGGTTGAGGGTCGTTGATATCCTGCTATAATGCCCTTTCGTAAAGGCCCAGAGTGCCTTTCACGTTTAACAGCAAATGATGTCTGTTTAGTAGTGTGTACAACTAAAGTTTGTATTATATTCATTAATGCATTCAAAGATAAATATTTTAAAGTTGTTACCACATATTTATGGTAAATTGTACAACACGGTTTGGCTCCATGAGCAGCATGGCTTATGAACATGTTTTTTTTAATAAAGACATGCTTGCAAAACATCAACATCTTATGCAGGAAAGCGGGGAAAAAATTATATTATGAAACACGCTATCATGCGGAAAGAGAACAGCTGCTTCATCATAGCTGAAATGTGCACTACAACTAACACCGACCTTTGTAAACAGATCTCCAAATCACAAATTCAGCTGTCATGATTTAACAAGCATTTACAATGCAATGGTATTGTCCTTGTTAAAGTTAGAGCTATTGGCATTGCTCATGACATTATTTTTCTTTTTAAAACATATAAATAAATGGCATTGTTATTTACAATGCCAATAGCTTAATCTCTCGCAAATGTGAGACCTATTGCATTTGCACACACACACAGCCACACGCACCCCCCCCCACACACACACAGAGCCACACACTCACAGAGCCACACACACATAGAGCCACACACACACACAGACAGAGCCACACACACACACACAGACAGAGCCACACACACACACACAGACAGAGCCACACACACACAGAGCCACACAAACAGAGCCACCCACACACACACACACAGCCACACACACACACACACACACACACACACACACACACACACACACAGCCACACACACCACACAGACAGAGCCACACACAAACACACACACAGAGCCACACACACAGACAGAGCCACATACACACAGACAGAGCCACACACACACAGACAGAGCCACAGACACAGACAGAACCACACACACAGACAGAGCCACAGACAGAGCCACACAGAGCCACAGACACAGAGCCACACAAACAGCTCTCTGCCCAGTAGCGCCATAGGGAACAGAGGCACGAAAAACCGGATCACAAGCAGTGAACAGAGGCACGAAAAATAGGATCACAAGCAGGGAACAGAGGCACAAGCAGGGAACAGAGGCACGAAAACTGGATCCCAAGCAGGGAACAGAGACACGAGCAGGGAACAGAGGCACAAGCAGGGAACAGAGGCATATGCAGGGAACAGAGGCACAAGCAGGGAACAGAGGCAGGAGCAGGGAACAGAGGCAAAAGCAGGGAACAGAGGCACAAGCAGGGAGCAGAGGCACAACACCTGATCACAAGCAGGGAACAGAGGCACAAGCAGGGAACAGAGGCACAAGCAGGGAACAGAGGCACAAGCAGGGAACAGAGGCACAAGCAGGGAACAGAGGCAAAAACTGGGAACAGAGGCACGAACAGGGAACAGAGGCACGAACAGGGATCACAAGCAGGGAACAGAGGCACAAGCAGGGAACAGAGGCACAAACACCGGATCACAAGCAGGGAACAGAGGCACAAGCAGGGAACAGAGGCACGAACAGGGAACAGAGGCATGAACAGGGATCACAAGCAGGGAACAGAGGCATGAACAGGGTACAGAGGCACAAAAACCGGATCACAAGCAGGGCACAAAAACCGGATCACAAGCAGGACACAGAAGCACAAAAACTATATCACAAGTAGGGCAGGGAACAGAGGCACAAGCAGGGATCAGAGGCACAAAAACCTGATCACAAGCAGGGAACAGAGGCACAAGCAGGGAACAGAGGCACAAAAACCGGACCACAAGCAGGGCACAGAGGCACAAAAACCGAACCACAAGCAGGGCACAGAGGCACAAAAACCGGATCACAAGCAGGGCACATAGGCACAAACAGGAAACAGAGGCACAAGCAGGGAACAGAGGCACCAACAAAGGCACAAGCAGGGCACAGAGGCACAAAAAGCGGATCACAAGCAGGGCACAGAGGCACAGAAACCAGATCACAAGCAGGGCACAGAGTCACAAAACTGGATCACAAGCAGGGCACAGAGGCTGAAGCAATGAATAGAGGCACAAGCAGGGAACAGAGGCACGAAAACCAGATCACAAGCAGGGAACAGAGGCACAAGCAGGGTACAGAGGCACAAGCAGGGAACAGAGGCACGAACAGGGAACAGAGGCACAATAACTGGATCACAAGCAGGGCATGGAACAGAGGCACAAGCAGGGAATAGAGGCATGAACAGGGCACAGAGGCACAAAAACCGGATCACAAGCAGGGCAGGGCACAGAGGCACGAAAACCGGATCACAAGCAGGGCACAGAGGCATAAAAACTTGATCACAAGCAGGGCACAGAGGCACAAAAACTGGATCACAAGCAGGGCACAGAGGCATAAAAAACGGATCACAAGCAGGGCACAGAGGCACAACAAGCAACGAGGAGGCAGGGGCTGGAGAGCAAGCACAAGCACCGAGGGGGCAGCAGGCACAAGCAACGAGGGGGAAGGGGTGCACAAAGGCACAACAACCAGATTACAAGCAGGGCACAGAGGCACAAAAACCGAATCACAAGCAGGGCACAGAGGGACAAAAACTGGATCACAAGCAGGGCACAGAGGCACAACAAGCAACGAGGGGGCAGGGGCAGGCAAGCAAGCACAAGCAACGAGGGGGCAGGAGAGCAAGCACAAGCAACGGTCTGTGGTTCTGTGAAAACGGGCCTCGTTATGTAAGGTTATGGTGCAGTCAGGATTTTGGTGATGTCAGACCGTATTTTTAGGAAACAGTAATTTTATGTGGTCAGTGTGTCCCCCCCTCGCACCCTCTTCACGTACCCATGCTCCATGTATGTCTATGTTATCATATAATTCCCTTCCCGTGCCTGTCATAATAATGCCCCTGCATTTCCGTCTAAAGTTAGCATGTCAGTATTAAGCCTTCCATGAATGAAATGTTAACTCAGCACTGTGGCCTATGGTGCCAATGCATTTACATGGCACACGTTTAAATATCGAGATGCACACGTTATTATGGCCCAGCCGAGCCAGGCCCTGAATTCAGGCTCCGAGCCTCTTCTGTCTCTGAAAGCTGCAGTTTAGGTATGCATCCCTGACCTCTCCCTCACTCCCTGCCCAGCCGAGAGGTGCTCGGCCCGGCCTGGCCTGCCTGCCAAGACGGTATTTTGCCTACAGTTATCTGTTCAGCCTCCGCAAAAACACATTCCAGTCTAGTGAAATAGGTAAACATTTTTTCCGCCTGCAGAGCATAGGGCCTAGCCTTCCTGTCTCCATGCAAGTGATTTACTGAACCCGTTGCCATAGTAGGCCCATGGCCCCCACGTAATGCACGAAGAAATATATGCACACACTAGCATTTAGTGATGAACGGCTTCTGCTCGAGAGACCTTTACTTCAGACTATACATCCTCCAAACACAAAATATCAGATATGCCAAAGGTACAGGTCACTCTGACATCGCAGACTCCAGACTCCTCTACTAGTGCTAAAGTCACAGCCCCCAGCTCTCCCCAGTTACATGTCAATGTCACGTCATGACCAGTTGCGCGCACATGTAGGTTAAAGGTTTCTGCTGATCCTGCAGACCTCCTCTATGCATCCACCCACTTATGACACACCTATGACTCATCAAGTGCACACCTTCGTGTACGCCTCCTTACACGCCTTCTTTTACGCCCATGTGTTCTTATCTCTCTCTTTTCACAGTGTTCCGCCTACTGTATTCATTACAGTTGTATGGTTTTACTATATATAATGTGTGATGCTAATAAAGATGTGATATCCCTTCCTGAACCTTAGTGGTGATGGAACCCGATTCTCCCCCTGGCTCGAGCCATTGAAATAAAGCCCTTTTAACTCTGATACCACGGACTCCGCCTCTCATTTTATGAGCTATCCTTATTGATATAGATGTATAGAAAAATGTCCAGGTAATTTTATTTACCACATTCTGGCGCCCGAACAAGGACGAGTCCCCTTCCCCATGCGCCGGCGATGTAAGCGCAGCCCCCTGACCCCTTCTGCAGCCGTGACGGACCCATTCTGTGCACATCCGCAGGTTTTCCTGCTAACTCCCTCAGGCCCACGGAGGAGACGGAGACTGCGACGAGGCATCCACACGAGGCGGTGAGGATTGCGGACCATCCCGACCAGAGCCCAAGTCGAGAGAGCAAGGTCCGAGGTATCCAGAGGCCCACCTGTTCCAAGGCGCATGCGCAGCAAGAAACCGTAGCAGTCCAGTCCAGTATCCTGTTTCCGAGGCCTTCAGTTTTGCTTCCCGGTGAGTACCGTTGTTGGGAACGCATATAGACGGGTTCATTTATTTGAGTCCGGTCAAGACGGGTCTGGGTACACAGATCCGGTATAGACGTGTCCATTTAGGTGGATGCGGTAAAGACGTGTCTCTTTATGAGACCGGTATGTCTGTACTGTTCTAGCAGTGCATCCAGTATAGTATTGTATTTAGGGATTATTTGAATTGTGTCACTCTATGTACTAGGTGGTATCTGTTCTTAATGTTTTAATGTCGTGGTATGCATGATTGTTTGCAGTCTATTATTGTGTTTATTGTGTTTTCGATTAAGTCAGTTCAAACATGCCGCTGTTTTCAAAATTAAGTCAGATAGGAACCAGGAAAGGGATACTCGAAGAGGCAGTCCCCGTCCCGCCTAGGGACACTCCTGGACACTTTATGTACCACAAGCATGGCTTAGATGCCATACTGTACTTAGATTTATGGGTAGATTACACAAAGGATCTGGAAGAGAAATATAGATGGCCTGTCTCAGGGACATGGGATGCTGATTGCATCATGAGAGTAGAGGAAGCACTGTGGAAAAAGAAAGCCAGACAATCCCAGAAAGATGCCATAGAATTGTGGCGTAAAGAAGCGCATAGGAGAACGGAGAAAGAAATCCAGAAAGCAGAGAGAAGTAGAGAAGCATCAGAAAAAGCCAAAGAAAAAGAACTACTAGAAGAAGGTGAACGGGTTAAAGCAGAACAATTAGACAGACAGAGAAATGCCCTTATTAAAGGCATGTACCCCCTCCTCGCTGAGGGCCTACCTAAAGTGACCCCGGAAGTACCCAGTAACTTGCCTCCACCACTGATCCCGACTAAACTCCGTAGTCATAAACAGACCGCAGCGGACATTTTCTTTTCCTCCTATTTAGACGACGCTGCTCCAGCATATGTAAATGTAAATGTACCTCCTCCCAACCCTGTCGTTCCTGTCAATCTAACTACTCCTCCTACTGATCCTCCTACCACCGTCCCTACCAATCCTTTTCAAACGCAACCACCCGTAACACAAGATCGACCCGCATTACCAGCGGCAACGCTGGCAGTAAAAACCGACTCAGTAAAAGCCGACTCAAGCCAAGTCGACTCAAGTCTAGGAGCATCGGGAGGGGGGCCTTCTAGTGCACCGCACACCCCACCACCAGTGAAACGAACACTACGAGATTTAGCACTACAACACACGCCAAAACCAGCGACGTACGCAAACCTTAGACAGTACCTTACTGATTGTATATATGATCCAGTACCAGGTGAGGGTGCAATGCTGATATATTCAATACGTTTGAAACGCGTTGCAGACTATTTGATTATTTTACCAGACATGAAAGACCACTTAGACAAAATCTACCACTTCATTAGAACGGGGGAGGGACCAGAAAGTATTCATGAGGCCATGGCACATAGAAAAGTGGAGCTACAACGCATGCTCTTACAGTTTTTGGTTAATTGTTTGATCAGGGAACGAGACCAGCCAGATAAAGAAGTACCTAAAGGTATGCTGAACTGGAGTGATAATATAGCTATGGGTAAACATGATAAACAGAGTTGCGTAGAAAGCATGTACAGGAAAGTTCGTAAGGAAATTCTTGAGATACACAAGAAAGAACAAGCCGAAAAAGAAGCCGAGAAAGAGGATGATGAAGTCTCGGAGGACGATGATATAGTAAATGAGGACACAAGTAAAATACATTATGTAGGTAGAGCAAGACCGTTTGATAGACCCATACGCCTAGAATACAGTAAACGTTCTCTGTCTCCCATACCAGAACGATATTCTCTTGAGCACGTATTCCAAGCCACTGACCAAGCACTGAAAAAACGAATAGGTCATAGTGAACTTGGTACCATGCATGAACAAGAACTAGCCCGGTCAGCAGTCCAATGGGCTGGTAATTCCAACATATATAAGGATGATATAGTAGCGCAAACATTTTTGAGTCTTCCCCCAGAAGAACAGCGTTTAGCTGGTATGTACATGATTCAACACCTCATCACACTGTATGAGAGTCAGCATTCTGATCCAGGTCCCCTATATAAAGTACTGGACGATTTACTACTAGCAAGATGGAGAGGCCGAGGTACCGAATTAATTAATGTCATACTAGAACAACGACATAAGTACATGACTTTTCTGACCCCACATTTTGTTCCTGTTCCACACCGAGAAAGAAAGACCTTTTACATAGATAGACAGAATCCCTTACGAGAGGTTCATCCCGTTAGAACTGACGGAGGTGTGCTTCAACGAGTATTCGTTTACACACCCCTGACGAAAATGGAATTATTGGAAATGAAAAAATTACTACCCTGTCATGATAAAGACCCAGCAGGGTTCCACCGTGAATTAAAAGACATGCTCCGTATGGGGGAGTATACATACGCCGATATCATTAAAATGTTGAAAGTACTGTTACCAGCAGGTGTTTATGAGAAACTTAAAGATAAAGAATGGGAGGTGGGAGAGAAAAAGATTAACTGGACAGAATTAGAAGACGAAGATAAAACACGAGCCCCAGGTATTGGTCTTTCGGACAAAGCTAAAGAATTACCCGAGCTATTGATACAGGTCCTGCCGAGATTATTGACTACTAAAAAGGAAGATTGGTATGCCATTTCAGCCTGTAAACAGAAACAAGATGAAGACACTAGTGATTTTTATTCTAGATTCGAAAAATGTTTTCTTATTAATAGTGGCCTGAAGACAAGTAGTGATTCGTACCCACATCTTTTTGTGACCAAATTAGTAGAGAATTCGTTACCCCAGATCAAAAATAGAGTACTGAAGGTTGAGAGTACGTGGCAAGCTAATAGCCCTTCCCAAATGTTACAAATGTTACAGTACCACCAGAACCGAATTAGAGAAGAACAGGAACACGAAAGGAGACGCATGAAAGACACGAAAATGAAAGTACTAGTTGCACAATCAGTTCCAGCCGCCGATGGTCGGAGAAAGGGCACGGCACCTGTAAAAGGGAACTGCAACTATTGTAAACAGCCAGGTCACTATATAAATGAATGTGCTGTCCTGAAACATAATATAGCTACAGGCAAGACGAAAGAAAGACCGCGTCCTCCTAGACAGGAACACATCCCGCAGAACACGCAAACTCCACAGAACGCGCAACAGACAGTAGCCGTACCCCAACCCATTGCTGCCACACAACATGTCACACAACAAATGTACCAGTATGCACAGTCAGACTACCCAGATTATCAACAGTACTCATGAAACAGCCTAGAAAGGGAGGTTGGCTTGCCTCTTATTGAAGTTCCTGTAGATCAAGAGGGTCCCTATGTACATAGTCAGGTATTGGGGAAAGACAGAAAGTTTCTGATTGATACAGGGGCGAGCAGAACTACCATCAGTCATGACGAGGTTCCAGGGGCGCCCCTCTCAGGCTCACAGAATATTTCCCTGGGATTTTCAGGAAAGCCTATTGTTAACGAAGTGTCAAAGCCAGTTTCCCTAGGAGTTGGTCCATTGTCTCGTACTACAGACTTGTTGCTTACGAAATCATGTCCAGAAAACTTGCTTGGTATAAAAACGTTGGAAGAACTAGGAGCAGTGATTTGTTGTTCTCCGGAAGGAGTGAGATTGTTTTTACGTGATTTTTTTTTTTCAAAACCATTTTTATTAGGAGTTCGATCAGGTTTAAGCACAGCCCTCCACAATCAGGAGGAGACTGTAGATACGAAAAGACACATCATTGTCACAGCATCGAACCCAATGCATGAAGCGAATTTTCAAAAATACTCCCACCCACCTATCCCAAAACTCCCACCAACCCCGTCCACTACCCACCCCTTATCCCACCCTAACCCTGTGCACGTGATCATGAGTCAACCATAAGAGAAGGTGTACAAAGGTGGAGCCGGCCAACGGCCTAGGGTGCAGGGTCAACATCCTGTGGCATTGCATCGTCCATGTCCATAGGAGGGTCGAGAGGCAGGCCCCTATAGTCTGCCCACCGTTTCCATATTTTGAAATGTTTGCGGGGACAGCCCCGAGCCTCAAAAACTGGCTGTTCCAAACCCATGATGAAGTCCAGGCCCGCCCTCCAGGCACTGAGGGGGGGGGGGCTCGCTCGCTCTTCCAGGCCTGTGCCAGATCCCTCTTCGCTACTACCAGCCCCAGCAGCAACAGATGGCGCTTGTATATGTTGCCCCCAACATTTTCTAGGACGTGAAGAAGGCCCAACCTAGGCGTACGGGGCAGATCCCACCCCAGCACCTCAGACAGGCAATCCGAGACCCCGGCCCAGAACCGAGTCAACCGCACACAAGACCACACAGTGTGAAAAAGGGTGCCTCTCTCCGAACCACATCTCAGGCATTCCGGGGTTGCAATCAGGCCCGCCCGCCACAAACGGTCCCTTGTGAAATAAGCTTGATGCAGATATTTGAACTGAATGAAGCGGAGGCGGACTGCAATGGCAGCCCCCCGGGGGGATTCAAGGGCCTCGCGCCAGTCGTCTTCGTCCAAGGGGCCAATATCGGCCTCCCATAGGGCCTTCAGTGTCGAGAGCGAGGGGGAGCAGTGCGTGACCAAGGAGCGGTAAATCTGGGAGACTTTTTTGTCACCCAATTCTCCCATAAACAACTTCGCCTCTATGGGACTGAAGTCTGGGAGCTGCTCCAGCCCCACCAGGCTAGGAGTAAGAGCGTGACGAAATTGGAGATAACGAAAGAACTGGGACCTGGGCATGTTGAACTCAGCACTCAGTTCCTGAAAGGATTTAAGAGTGGTGCCGGAGAGGACATGCCCCAGGGACGAGACCCCTATTGCGTCCCAGCCGTCGAAGCCCTGCAGCGACGCCAGCGCCGGCAGCAGGCCATTACGCCACAGCGGAGTCTCCGCCGTCAGTTTACCCCACCAGCCCATGCGGTGCAGGGCCCTCCGCCAGACAGCAAAAACCACCTGGGTGACTCGTGGGAGCAGCCGCCTCCTCCTGGCCGAATACAACAACGTATGAAGGGAGGCGTCGCCCATTAGAGAGTGCTCCAGGGCGTAGGCCGGGTCACAGTGGTCCCCGTACCACCACTCATTGAGCACCAGGAGATGGGAGGCCTGATAGTAGGACAGCATATCCGCGGTAGCCAAGCCGCCGCAGTAAGTAGAGAGGAAGCACGTACGGAGCGCCACCCTGGAGGCACCTCCAGCCCACAGGAACCTGCCCAGCACAGAGTCAACACTGCGAAACCACTGCGGATCAATCGGGTAGGGATGATTCTGCAGCTGGTAAAGGAGACGGGGCAGGGCCACCATCTTAAAGATGGCTGATCGACCGTAAATATTAAGAGGCATACGTGTCCACGTCTTGATGTCCAACTGGACCCGGTCCCAAACCGGTTGGATATTCCGGCTCCACGCCTCCGTGGGCGAGGCAGAGAGGAAGACTCCCAGATATTTCACTCCCTCCACTGCGATCCGAAGGGACGCAGCCCATGGAAAGTCCACCGCGCCACCACCCAGCACCCTTAGGGTCGACTTGTGTGGGTTAAGGAAGAGCCCCGACACTTGACCAAAGCCCTGCATCAATTCCAGAACCCGCGGGCCCGTATTCTGCAGGTCGGTCATGAAGAACAGCACATCGTCCGCATACAAGGCGATGCGGTCCGCATGATCCACGCTCCAGACAAAGCCACGATACAGCGCATCATTGCGAACCCTGGCGGCCAGCGGCTCCATGGCCAGCGCAAAGAGGTAGCGGGAAAGCGGACATCCCTGACGCGTGCCCGAGTCACAAATGGTTTTTACGTGATTTTAAAGGACATTATGTGTTGAGAGATTTTGATCCCAGACTTCAGAATATACCACAGCATTTATGGGCGCAAGGTCCGACTGATGTAGGTTACATGCACATTACACCATACCGTGTCACACTCAAGCAAGGAGTTGTACTGCCACGAATCCGGCAATACATGCTACCACCAGAGGCTGTAGTTGCATTACTAAAAATTGTTGACAAACTCATTGCACAAGGAGTGGTTGTAGAAACTGACTCCAATGTATGTAATTCTCCTATCATTCCGATTCTTAAACGAACTGACCCGAATGCACCACCGGTTTACAGATTAGTGATTGACCTCCGAGAATTGAACAAATGCATAATACCACAGTACCCAGTAGTCCCAGACATCTTTTCGCTATTAACTGCTATTGATCCCGAAGCGACGTTCTTTACTGTAATTGATCTCAAGAACGCCTTCTTTAGTGTCCCAATCCATCCGGAAAGCCAATACCTTTTCGGATTCTGTTTAAGTGGCCGAAGCTTCAAATTTGCGAGAGCTCCTCAAGGGTTCTCAGAAAGCCCTAGTATTTACAGTCAAGCATTAAAAAGACAATTAGACAGTATTCACATGCCTACTGACACTGCACTGCTCCAATACGTTGATGATCTTTTGATCACAGCACGGACAGAACGAGACTGCGAACGTGCATCACTGACAGTCTTATACTTCCTGGCGGAAAAGGGGCACAAGGTGTCCCCTTCAAAGCTGCAATTCTGTGTCCAGCAAGTTGTGTACCTTGGTCACTTGCTGTCCAAGAGGGGTAGACAGCTAACACCTGACCGCATTCAGCTAATCGCACATCTTCCACAGCCCAAGACACAAAAGGAGGTACGGGCCTTCATTGGCCTCACTTCTTACTGCAGACAATGGATTCCCCAGTATGCATATCTAGCCAAACCACTCATACAGTTGACAACACAGGAGGCAGCGACTTCGACTGTCCTCCCTTGGACTCAGGAACATACACTTGCTTTTGATGAACTGAAGAAAGCTTTATGTCAAGCACCAGTTTTAGCGACACCATGTTACAGCAAACCTTTTACACTTTTTGTTACTGAACGCGGTGGCACAGCATTATCTGTTCTTACACAAGATCAAGCAGGGAAACACAAGCCTTGTGCTTACTTTTCTAGTACATTGGATCCAGTGGCCCAGGCTCTGCCTGCGTGCCTCAAATCAGTTGCAGCAACAGCTCTAGCAATCAGACAAAGCGACTCCATAGTGTTAGGACATCCCCTGACAGTACAGGTTCCACACTAAGTGGAAGTTCTCCTGAACAGGACACAGACACAACACCTGACTACAGCGAGACTGACAGGATATGAACTGACACTGTTCCAGCTATACATAGAGATCAGACGATGTAACATTCTTAACCCAGCTACACTTTTACCCTCGAATACAGTAGACCCTACACCACATGACTGTGTGGAAGTCATTAACACAGTGACGAAGCCAAGACAAGACTTGACAGACATTGCATTGCCCGACCCAGACCTGACACTTTATGTGGATGGTTCATGTATGAGAACAAGCACAGGAGAGTTAGTGGCCGCATATGCAGTGACCACTGATACTGAAGTCATAGAAACACGACGTATTGACACTCTGTCAGCCCAAGCAGCAGAGCTCATCGCTCTGACCCAAGCCTGTATACGAGCCAAGAACCTGAAAGTAAACATATACACAGATTCACAGTATGCCTTCGGAGTCGTTCACGACTTTGGAGTCCTTTGGCAAGAAAGAGGTTTTTTGACCTCCCATGGAGCCAAAATACAACACGGTCCCCTCATTCAAGCTCTGTTAGATGCAATACACTTGCCTACAGCGATAGCAATCATGAAGTGCAAAGCACATACTAAAGTCACCGACACTGTTTCCCAGGGTAACGACCTGGCAGATCGAACAGCTAAACTTACAGCCCAGACTCAAACAGACGTTCCAGTTGACACGACAAAGACTGAAGTACCATCACTGACAAATTGCATGACAGTCAGGGATCCCTCACAAGATGTACTTGACATACAGACACATGCCACTCCAGACGAAATCAAGAAATGGACTGAACAAGGAGGGGTCCAGACAGACCAGGGATGGATGACAAAAGGCAAAGCTACATGGTTTCTCCCCGACTCCATGGTTCAAGTTATCATAAATACAGCACATAGTCCAGCACACTTAGGAGAAAAAGCCATGTTAGACAGTATACAGAACATCTGGTTCAACAAGCATTTACGTGCAGCAGCGAAACAGAAAGTGCGTACCTGCATGATCTGTTGTCAGTTCAATCCAGGCAAAGGCATTCCCGTGGAACAAGGTGAATTTCATCCTCCTGACCACCCTTTTGAAGTCCTCCAGATGGATTATATTCAGATGGACAGATGTCAAGGATTCAAGTATGTCCTCGTAGTTGTATGTGCCCTATCTAGATGGACAGAAGCGTACCCAGTCCCAGATTACACTGCTGTGACCACTGCCAAGCAGCTGGTCCGTGAATTCTTCCCGCGATACGGCTTGCCCCGTGTCGTGTACTCAGATAATGGACAGCCATTCTCTTCTGAATTAATGAAACAAGTATCTCTCCTGTTAGGGTACCAGTGGAAATTCCATTGCGTACGACACCCCGAGGCAGCAGGCCTCGTAGAGCGACACAATCAGACTCTAAAAACACGACTTGCGAAAGTCTGTGCAGAAAAAGGCGTGAACTGGATGGTAGCCCTGCCGGTTGCCCTCTTTTACATGCGCATGGTAGCTCATTCCAGAACCGGACTATCCCCGTACGAGGTGGTTTTTGGTAGACCACCGAATATGTGGGGTACGCCTATGCCGCGCAAAATTACCGATGTCGACAGTAATATGCTGACAGATTACCTGGCTTCCTTGATGTCTGCCCTACTCTCTTGTCGTTCACAGGTTGCCGCCGCTTTCCCAGACAACACCCAGGTTAAGGACCACGTTATTGTCCCTGGAGACCTAGTCCTGGTGAGAAATTTTGACCGGTCAAGCCCCCTGGAGCCACGTTGGAAGTCGCCGAAGCTTGTGCTACTGACCACGAGGACGGCTATCAAAGTGGAAGGACGTAAGGGCTGGATCCATGCCCACCATGTTAAAAGATTCCATGGACTTGGCACGGTAAAGGAATCTGAGGACTGTTCCGTGAAGGTTTCTGAGAACTGTTCCGACACTGACTCTAAACTCCCTTTGCTAGAAAAGACTCCACAACAAATCTATAGACAAAAGTTACGATCTAGTAAGTCAGACAGCGTTTAATTGTTTAAGTCCCCCTCGGGTGAAGTGGTTAGACAGGTTCCTGATATGTATAAGATCGTAGACCCAAATAGTCAGAGAGATAGACAGATAAAAATGAAAGAGAAATACTGCAAATCCTTACGCAGTCGATGCATAGTCACTTTGCTCATTATGTTTTTTCTAAGTATATCGATTATATGTATAAGCTTGACGCTACATGTTTTCTTTCCTCCTCTTAGTTCACATGTACATTCTTCTTCTTTCAATGACACTGTAGAGCACACATTCAGTGACCTGCCACCTCATGAACTATCCTATCGACTAGCACTGCGCAACAATACTTTTATTCGTATGTTACATCATTCTCACCAGACCAGCAATGTAACAAATTGCTGGGTATGTGGCCGACTCCCACCTTACCAGAAAATGAAGGGAGCTCTGCCCCTCTTTCCTTACCCGTTCTCACACAATGGTTCGTGCGGAGCATGGTTTGCTTTGATGTCATCACTAGACAGTAAATCTACAGTTTCCCAGGGCGATTGGATATGGGGAGACCTGAATACAGTTATGAATAAGGCATGTTTCCCAGACGAAGACGGTCTTCCCCAAAGGAAAGGGACCGATCTAGAAAATGAAGTGTACGAATTAGGAAATTTTTCTCTTAGCCTCATGATTCTGAACGTCCAGTCCGAGACCAATACAGATTCACCGTTTATAACAGTCCTACCAGTGAAAGGTGAATTATGCGTTAGGAAAAATGGTTCAGTGCACCTAGGACACAGTGATTGTAATACTGTGATCGAATTCAGTGATAAAGGAAAGTCTACTTTCAGGGCTTCCCGCCATTCCTATTTTATTTGTGGTCAGACAGCCTATGTACATCTGCCTTTGGACTGGGGTGGAACGTGTTATATTGCGTTCCTACTGCCACCTGTTTTCCTAGCTCCATCCCATTATCACCGAGACTCCCAACTCGTACATGTAAGACACAAGAGGGAGATCAAATCCCCAATTGTCGATCAGACTGAGACAACATGGGAGCAATATACAGATTTTAATAAAGGATTCTTTTTCTTCGTAGGTCCTGTCCAAAACAGTAAATTGATACGCAGGTTAACCAGAACACTGGAAGCAGTAGTGAATGAGACTACTTCTGCCTTAGGTAACCTGACCGAAGAGCAGTCTGCTATGAGACTTGTTCTTCAGAACCGCCTTGTTCTTGACGTCATCCTGGCCGATAGGGGCGGAGCTTGTAGAGTGATCGGCTCCAGTTGTTGTGTGTTTATTCCTAATAACGCACCGTCAGTGTATGCAGCTATAACAAGACTCCATAAGATAGCTCACCAGATACACCAGAATCCAGGCACCTGGACTTGGTCCGGTTGGCTCTGGAGTGTGATATCAGCCTGGGGATGGAAAGTGTTGTCCTTCCTAGGAATAATACTGCTCATAGTATTCAGTTGTTGTCTCTGTCTGCAATGTGGCCCAGCGATTTGCGGCTTGTATGCTACTGCTTGTATTCCCCGTCCACGTTCCCGTGCTCGTATGAGAAAAGACGAGCAAATGATGCTATATGAAGAAATAGATGATCTCATGAAAATAGATGTATCATAGAGGGCGCAGTAGGGGCCAAGGAGGGAATGAGGAAACAGAAATTTTATGTGGTCAGTGTGTCCCCCCCTCGCACCCTCTTCACGTACCCATGCTCCATGTATGTCTATGTTATCATATAATTCCCATCCAGTGCCTGTCATAATAATGGCCCTGCATTTCCGTCTAAAGTTAGCATGTCAGTATTAAGCCTTCCATGAATGAAATGTTAACTCAGCACTGTGGCCTGTGTTGCCAATGCATTTACATGGCACACGTTTAAATATCGAGATGCACACGTTATTATGGCCCAGCCGAGCCAGGCCCTGAATTCAGGCTCCGAGCCTCTTCTGTCTCTGAAAGCTGCAGTTTAGGTATGCATCCCTGACCTCTCCCTCACTCCCTGCCCAGCCGAGAGGTGCCCGGCCCGGCCTGGCCTGCCTGCCAAGGCGGTATTTTGCCTACAGTTATCTGTTCAGCCTCCGCAAAAACACATTCCAGTCTAGTGAAATAGGTAAACATTTTTTCCGCCTGCAGAGCATAGGGCCTAGCCTTCCTGTCTCCATGCAAGTGATTTACTGAACCCGTTGCCATAGTAGGCCCATGGCCCCCACGTAATGCACGAAGAAATATATGCACACACTAGCATTTAGTGATGAACGGCTTCTGCTCGAGAGACCTTTACTTCAGACTATACATCCTCCAAACACAAGATATCAGATATGCCAAAGGTACAGGTCGCTCTGACATCGCAGACTCCAGACTCCTCTACTAGTGCTAAAGTCACAGCCCCCAGCTCTCCCCAGTTACACGTCAATGTCACGTCATGACCAGTTGCGCGCACATGTAGGTTAAAGGTTTCTGCTGATCCTGCAGACCTCCTCTATGCATCCACCCACTTATGACACACCTATGACTCATCAAGTGCACACCTTCGTGTACGCCTCCTTACACGCCTTCTTTTACGCCCATGTGTTCTTATCTCTCTCTTTTCACAGTGTTCCGCCTACTGTATTCATTACAATTGTATGGTTTTACTATATATAATGTGTGATGCTAATAAAGATGTGATATCCCTTCCTGAACCTTAGTGGTGATGGAACCCGATTCTCCCCCTGGCTCGAGCCATTGAAATAAAGCCCTTTTAACTCTGATACCACGGACTCCGCCTCTCATTTTATGAGCTATCCTTATTGATATTGATGTATAGAAAAATGTCCAGGTAATTTTATTTACCACAATTTAGTGAATGCGGCTAATGTGGAGTGAATTTGTCACGTTAGCTAGCGAGTACACCATGTATTTGGAGATTTCGTCTCGAACATGGGTTCCATTTTTGTTTAAGTCTCCATTTTGTCTTGCCATCACGCAGGCCGACGAGTATGGTCGAACGAACGAAGCGGCCTGGCCTTCATGTATTGGTATACATTAACAGGGTCTTTCTTGACTCTGAGGTGAATTGCAAGGATCTGATTCCTTCACCTGAAACTGACCCTGCCGAGTCAATTTCCCTGGTTTGATCGTTGTCTGAGATTGCCAATCATTGTTCAGGACATTGTTAACTTTTAGTCTCCTTACACATGCCTTATCTTGCTCACTATCAGACATTGTTTCCTTTTCTATGCTCTTCATTACATGCATTGTGCTTTTCAATTATGGGTTTGTCCTGCTTGTGGAAATTGGATTTGGGACATTCCCAATGATTAACTTTGGGTTGGGACGTTGCAAACTGAGCTTTTTGTTATGTGATACTTTGTTTGAGAATGTACCTCATTGGTTAACTTTTTACGCAGTGGGAGTGTATGCTTGTAAATGTGAATATTGTGTATAAAAGGAGATGTCTTGCTCTACGAATTTGAGCAGTCTCCTGAAATACCTCCATGCTGTATTTCTTGGATCACTGTTACTGGCTGCAGCTAATAAACTTGGTCTCTGACGTCACCCAGAAGTATTCCGTGTCTCTGTAAACCAAGACAGGTGAATCCGAAGACTTTGGGCATGCCTCTGGCGCCGCTGGGTTCTAAAAGCCCGGTTCTTCAGTTGGCACCCAACGTGGGGCGACTTCAGCGGTACCGGTCCAAGCCCGAAGATCGTGAGGAGCTTCGTGAGGAAATTCTGGAAGAGGGCCCCCACTTCATCGACCCCGGCATGTCCAATGTGGACTGAAGGTTTTTGCTGCGAGGCTTCCCCTTTCTGACGGCTACGAAGGACTGCTGCCCTGACTGTCGCCCTGTCTGGGACCCTTTTGTGATGATTTGTAGAGTGAGACGATAGACGGTCTTCTGGTGGCGTGACAATACATTTTGGTTAAGTATAAGTGGGTCCCTCCCACGACTTGGTTTTGTTTCTTGGGTTCTTTGATTTGGTTTTTGCAAATACCAAAGCCGAGGGGCTCGTACATTTGCGAGTATATCGTGTTCGATAACCCCTTGAAGTTTGAAGCTAGATTAGTGAGCGAAGATGCCTGGTCTTAGCAAACTTAGGAATTTGTTTTGTTGTAGTTGCAACAGGGATTCCCGATTGGATGACTCGGGCCCGATACCTCCGGTTGGAACTCCGACTTATGAGCTCTATTCAAAGCATGGTGTGGGTCCCATTACGTATAATGAAGTATGGGTCCGCTATACAGGTAAAGATGGTGTCTTAAAATGGCCACAACATGGTAGTTTCGAATCAGATGTTCTAGATAATTTGGAAGTTGCACTATTTAGGAAAAAAGCCCGGCCAGCGATGTTTGACTCTTTCCGCCTCTAGCGTAAGGAAGCCAAACAGCGTGAAATTAAGCAAGCTAAAAGAGATAGGAAAGATAAGAATATGTCGATAATGCAAGCTGCTAGGCAGTTTAAAGAAGATGAAGAAGATCGTGCGATTGAGGTGTCAGATAGACAACGTTGCATGGCCATTGATAAGTGTTGTCCGGCTTTGCCACCTCTCGTCCCGAATGTGACTAAGGACCCTGAAAAGGATCCTTTGATGTCGCATTTGTTGAGTTCACCACCCCCTTATGTGCAGAGTGCTACGGCACCTCCGCAACCCCCAGTTGTGCAACCCCCAGTTGTTCAACCTCCTGCTGTTGTTCAGCCACCGGTTCTTCCACAGTTGGTCTCCCACCTCTGACGCAGCCTTCTCTAGGGCCGCCAGCTTTGCCTCACATTCCTTTGCCTTCTACTCCTTTGCCTTTAACTTCCTTTTCTACTGACCCTATGTCTTTGTCTTCTCAGAACACTCTGTCTCCTGTCCTCATGCCGACTTCTTCTCCTTCTACTCGACAACGAATGGCTGAAATTGTCACTAGCCTTTTGTCTCCTCTTTTTGGGTCGTTTAATATGACCCCAGTTTCGGTAAGGAAACAAACGCGTAGTCATCTCCCTAGATGGGTTTTGAATGCCTCCAGGTATGATTTGCAAGCGGTTATGGATGTTTTCCTACAGTGGGAAGCACCAAAACAAAGGTATGTTTTTGATGTTATGTGTACTTTTTCTTCCAATGGGTCTGTATGGGCTCTGCAGACTATGTTCATCTATGCGAATGAGATATACCCTATGCGTTCCATGAGAGACAACCCGAGCAATAGTGCTTGATAAAGGGAATAGTAGATATGATCAGAGATATCGATGTATAAAATGCTATCCCTAAGGATGAAGCTCTGGCATATATTGGTTGGAATGTCACTGGGTATAGCACTAGTTTGACAGAGAAGGAGAGACGAAAGAGGTCTCCCACGATTTGGATCGTACCTCATCGTGGCCACTTTTGTTTACGTGGTAATGGTCGAAATCTGAGAGCTCAGTTAGGTGAGAGTGTGTGTGCTCAAACCTACGTTTATGCATCCCAGACTTCTCCTCCGTTTGTGCCAGCCAAAGGTACATATTTTGTATGTCACGACAAAGCCTACACATGGTTGCCTCCTGATTTTTCAGGCACATCTTACGTAGCGTTTTTGCTTCCCCCTACATACACGGCTGCTATGGATTACCACAGGACAAGATATGTTAGAGGTGTCTTCGATCTGGAAGATACCGCAGCACAGGAAGTAGGAGATTTTTTCAAGGGTTTCCTACCCTTTTGAGGTCCTATGACCAATAGCAGACACCTACAACAGCTTACGAGAGTGGTTGGGGCCACCATAAATGAAACTGCAGGTGCTCTCTGCAATAATACAGTGGAGCTACAGGCTGATCGTGTTATGACATTGCAGAATCGTGTTGCGTTAGATGTTATACTTGCAGATAGAGGGGGGTATGCAAATTGATCCAATCTAGTTGCTGTGTTTATATACCAGATAATGCCCCGACAGTGTACTAAGCCATTTCTAGATTGCATAAGGTTTTGGAGTCTATTCATGTAGACGAAGGAAACTGGTCGTTGATTGGATGGTTTTGGGGACTGTTGTCTAAATGGGGATGGAAAGTTCTGATTTTCTTTGGTATGGCTTTAGCTATTCTCTTCTCTTGTTGTCTTTGCATCCAGTGTGCTCCCGCCGTTTGTAGTCTTTGTGCCACCACGTGTGTGCGGAGACCTGTCTCGAGAGAAGTAGAAAGTAATAAGATGATGCTCCAGCAACACCTAGATGGTCTGATGATGATAGACCTAGATTCAGATTAATGTGAGTTTAGGTGATTGCCTACGTAATGGCAAAAGGAGGGCCTGTGGTTCTGTGAAAACGGGCCTCGTTACGTAAGGTTATGGTTCCATCAGGATTTTGGTGATGTCGGACCGTAATTAGTGAATGCGGCTAATGTGGAGTGAATTTGTCACGTTAGCTAGCGAGTACACTATGTATTTAGAGATTTTGTGTCGAACATGGGTTCCTTTTTTGTTTAAGTCTCCATTTTGTCTTGCCATCACGCAGGCCGACGAGTATGGTCGAACGAACAAAGCGGCCTGGCCTTCATGTATTGGGATACATTAACAGGGTCTTTCTTGATTCCGAGGTGAATTGCAAGGATCTGATTCCTTCACCTGAAATTTCCCTGGTTTGATCGTTGTCTGAGATTGCCAATCTTTGTTCAGGACATTGTTAACTTTTAGTCTCCTTACACATGCCTTATCTTGCTCACTATCAGACATTGTTTCCTTTTCTATGCTCTTCATTACATGCATTGTGCTTTTCAATTATGGGTTTGTCCTGCTTGTGGAAACTGGATTTGGGACATTCCCAATGATTAACTTTGGGTTGGGACATTGCAAACTGAGCTTTTCGTTATGTGATACTTTGTTTGAGAATTTACCTCATTGGTTAACTTTTTGCGCAGTGGGAGTGTATGCTTGTAAATGTGAATATTGTGTATAAAAGGAGATGTCTTGCACTACGAATTTGAGCAGTCTCCTGAAATACCTCCATGATGTATTTCTTGGATCACTGTTACTGGCTGCAGCTAATAAACTTGGTCTCTGGCGCCACCCAGAAGTATTCTGTGTCTCTGTGAACCAAGACAGGTGAATCCGAAGACTTTGGGCCTTCCCCTTGGCGCCGCTGGGTTCTAAAAGCCCGGTTCTTCAGGGGCAGGGGCAGGGGCAGGAAAGCAAGCACAAGCAACGAGGGGTCAGGAGATCACAAGCAGGGCACAGAGGCACAAAAACGGGATCACAAGCAGGGCACAGAGGTACAAAAACCAGATCACAAGCGGGGCACAGAGGCACAACAAGCAACAAGGGGGCAGGGGCAGGAGAGCAAGCACAAGCAACAAGGGGGCAGCAAGCACAAGCAACGAGGGGGCAGGGGGACACAGAGGCACAAAAACCGGATTACAAGCAGGGCACAGAGGCACAAAAACCGGATCACAAGCAGGGCACAGAGGCATAACAAGCAACGAGGGGGCAGGGGCAGGAGAGCAAGCACAAGCAACGAGCTGGCAGGGGCAGGAGAGCAAGCACAAGCAATGAGGGGGCAGGGGCAGGAGAGCAAGCACAACGAACAAGGGGGCAGGGGCAGGAGAGCAAGCACAACAAACGAGGGGGCATGGGCAGTAGAGCAACCACAAGCAATGAGGGGGCAGGGGAGCAAGCACAGCGAGGGGCGGCCGGAAAGCAAGCACAACGAGGGGCAGACGCACAACAGAGGGGACAGAAGCAAGAACATGTGCACGATCAGGGAAGATAGGCAAGAAAAGCGAGCACTCACCGGAGGACTCAGCAGCTTCTCGACTTCTTCCGGTGGCGGTCGGGCAGAAATGGCATCAGAAAAGCACCGCCATTTTCGCATTCGGGGGCGTGGTTTTTGCTGTTGAGTGATGGATGACATCACGGAGTTAAAATCTGCAAAAAACACGCCCCCGAATCCAAAAAAAGAAGGGGCTTTAATGGAGTGATGCCCCTCTCCTCCGATGGCTGGCCTCCGTTTAGGACGCCAGCCAATGGAGAAGAGGGGCGGGTTCAAGCCCCCATACTTGTAAACATAAAATCTCGGCTGCGCGAATATACACATGTTTCAAATTCATTAAACCAGCTTTCCTTTGCAGGTGTGAACATAGCTGCCAAGGTTTCAGATTGCTATGTGTGACACATTCTTAAAATCGGTGTAATCATGAGTGACACTTCAACCACTTTGAGTGACACTTTTTTGTGAGCAAAATCAAGCAATGAAGACAAAGGAAACATATAAATATCAGAAATGACACCCATTTGAGCAACAGGAACCTCTAAGAAATTCTTAAACCTGCTGCATATCACCAGAAATCCAAGAGAACTAATCTAGTACTCTTGTAAATGAGTGGTAGTTTTGGGAATATGCGTTGCATCATTGGTACAATCAAGTAATTTTAACAGGGATATTTAACCCCTCCCCAGTGTGACGTTATTGCGGTAGCCTTAATTTAATAATACCTTATGTCTAGTAAAGTCACAACACTACACTGATGGGGCTAGGTGGGGAAAAAATAATGCAGCTGCCAATGTCCTTCAGAAGTGTCTCTGTGTCTGTTACACTCACCTGCTGCATACACTCAGCTGCTGTACAGTAGCCAAGTCAGTCTGTCCCCAGTGTCGATGCTGGAGGTGAGGAGCTCTCAATGCAGAACGGGTCACAGTGGTACTGCTCGGCTAATGTGGGAGGCAACCGTGGGTCTGCCCTAAACACCACCTGCTCAGCCTCTCCCAGACTCAGAGCATGTGTTGAAGGAGAGCACTAGTGTTGTCAGGCGACAACAACAATAACTGGGGGCCCAGACTCGGACACAGGTTGAGGGTCGTGGATATCCTGCTATAATGCCCTTTCGTCAAGGCCCAGAGTGCCTTTCAAGTTTAACAGCAAATGATGTCTGTTTAGTAGTGTGTACAACTAAAGTTTGTATTATATTCATTAATGCATTCAAAGATAAATATTTTAAAGTTGTTACCACATATTTATGGTAAATTGTACAACATGGTTTGGCACCATGAGCAGAATGGCTTATGAACATGTTTTTTTTAATAAAGACATGCTTGCAAAACATCAACATCTTATGCAGGAAAGCGGGGAAAAATTATATTATGAAACACGCTATAATGCGGGAAGAGAACATCATAGCCGAAATGTGCACTGCAACTAACACCGACCTTTGTAAACAGATCTCCAAATCACAAATTCAGCTGTCATGATTTAACAAGCATTTACGATGCAATGGTCTCGTCCTTGTTAAATTTCGAGCTATTGGCATTGCTCATGACATTATTTTTGTTTTTAAAACATATAAATAAATGGCATTGTTATTTACAATGCCAATAGCTTAATCTCTCGCAAATGCGAGACCTATTGCATTTGCACACACACACACAGAGCCACACACACACAGAGCCACACGCACCCCCCACACACACACAGAGCCACACATAGAGCCGCACACACACAGAGCCACACACACACAGACAGAGCCACACACACACACAGAGCCACACATACACAGAGCCACACACACACAGAGCCACATACACACAGAGCCACACACACAGAGCCACACACACAGAGCCACACACACACACAGCCACACAAACACACACACACACACAGACAGAGCCACACACAAACACACACACACAGAGCCACACACACACATACACACACAGCCACACACACAGACAGAGCCACACACACACAGACAGAGACACACAGACAGAGCCACACGCACAGACAGAGCCACACACACAGACAGAGCCACACACAGAGCCACACACACAGAGCCACACGCACCCCCCCCACACACACAGAGCCACACATAGAGCCACACACACACAGAGCCACACACACACAGACAGAGCCACACACACACACACAGAGCCACACATACACAGAGCCACACACACACACAGAGCCACATACACACAGAGCCACACACACAGAGCCACACACACAGAGCCACACACACACACAGCCACACAAACACACACACACACAGACAGAGCCACACACAAACACACACATACAGAGCCACACACACACACACACAGAGCCACACACACAGACAGAACCACACACACACAGACAGAGCCACACACACACAGACAGAGCCACACACGCAGACAGAGCTACACACACAGACAGAGCCACAGACAGAGCCACACAGAGCCACACACACAGAGCCACACACACAGCTCTCTTCCCAGTAACGCCCTAGGGAACAGAGGCACAAGCAGGGAACAGAGGCACGAACAGGAAACAGAGGCAGGAACAGGGATCACAAGCAGTGAACAGAGGCACGAAAAATAGGATCACAAGCAGGGAACAGAGGCAAAAGCAGGGAACAGAGTCACAAGCAGGGAACAGAGGCACATGCAGGGAACAGAGGCATGAAAACCGTATCCCAAGCAGGGAACAGAGGCACGAGCAGCGAACAGAGGCACAAGCAGGGAACAGAGGCACAGGCAGGGAGCAGAGGCACAAAAACTGATCACAAGCAGGGAACAGAGGCACAAGCAGGGAACAGAGGCACAAGCAGGGAGCAGAGGCACGAACAGGGAACAGAGGCACAAACAGGGAACAGATGCACCAACAGGGATCACAAGCAGGGAACAGAGGCACAAGCAGGGAACAGAGGTACAAACACCGGATCACAAGCAGGGAACAGAGGCACAAGCAGGGAACAGAGGCACAAGCAGGGAACAAAGGCACAAAAACCGGATCACAAGCAGGGAACAGAGGCACAAGCAGGGAACATAGGCACGAACAGGAAACAGAGGCAGGAACAGGGATCACAAGCAGGGAACAGAGGCATGAACAGGGCACAGAGGCACAAAAACTGGATCACAAGCAGGGTTCACAAACTGGATCACAAGCAGTGCACAGCGGCACAAAAACCGGATCACAAGCAGGGCAGGGAACAGAGGCACAAGCAGGGAACAGAGGCACAAAAACCGGATCACAAGCAGGGAACAGGGGCACAAGCAGGGAACAGAGGCACAAGCAGGGAACAGAGGCACAAGCAGGGCACAGAAGCACAAAACACAAAAACCGGACCACAAGCAGGGCACAGAGGCACAAAAAACGGATTACAAGCTGGGCACATAGGCACAAACAGGAAACAGAGGCACAAGCAGGGAACAGAGGCACGCACAGGGAACAGAGGCACGAACAGAGGCACGAAACCCGGATCACAAGCCGGGCACAGAGGCACAAAAACCGGATTACAAGCAGGGCACAGAGGCACAAAAAGCGGATCACAAGCAGGGAACAGAGGCACAAGCAGGGAACAGAGGCACAAGCAGGGAACAGAGGCACTAACAGGGAACAGAGGCACAAACACTGGATCACAAGCAGGGCATGGAAAAGAGGCACAAACAGGGAACAGAGGCACAAACAGGGCACAGAGGCACAAAAACCGGATCACAAGCAGGGCAGGGCACAGAGGCACGAAAACCGGATCACAAGCAGGGTGCAGAGGCATAAAAACCAGATCACAATCAGGGCCCAGAGGCACAAAAACCGGATCACAAGCAGGGCACAGAGTCACAACAAGCAACCAGGGGGCAGGAGAGCAAGCAACGAGGGTGCAAGGGCAGGAGAGCAACCACAAGCAACGAGGGGGCAGGAGATTACAAGCAGGGCACAGAGGCACAAAAAGCGGATCACAAGCAGGGCACAAAGGCACAAAAACGGGATCACAAGCGGATCACAAGCATGGCACAGAGGCACAACAAGCAACCAGGGGGCAGGAGAGCAAGCAACGAGGGTGCAAGGGCAGGAGAGCAACCACAAGCAACGAGGGGGCAGGAGATTACAAGCAGGGCACAGAGGCACAAAAAGCGGATCACAAGCAGGGCACAAAGGCACAAAAACGGGATCACAAGCGGGGCACAGAGGCACAACAAGCAACGAGGGGGCAGGGGCAGGAGAGCAAGCACAAGCAACAAGGGGGCAGCAAGCACAAGCAACGAGGGTGCAGGGGGGCACAGAGGCACAAAAACCGGATCACAAGCAGGGCAGGGCACAGAGGCACGAAAACCGGATCACAAGCAGGGTGCAGAGGCATAAGAACCAGATCACAAGCAGGGCCCAGAGGCACAAAAACCGGATCACAAGCAGAGCACAGAGGCACGAACAGGAAACAGAGGCACAAGCAGGGCACAGAGGCACGAACAGGGAACAGAGGCACGAACAGAGGCACAAGCAGGGCACAGAGGCACAAAAACCGGATCACAAGCAGGGCACAGAGGCACAAAAACCAGATCACAAGCAGGGCACAGAGGCACAAAAACCGGATCACAAGCAGGGCACGGAGGCACAACAAGCAACAAGGGGGCAGGGGCAGGAGAGCAAGCACAAGCACTGAGGGGGCAGCAAGCACAAGCAACGAGGGGGCTGGGGGCACAGAGGCACAAAAAACGGGTTACAAGCAGGGCACAGAGGCACAAAAACCGGATCACAAGCAGGGCACAGAGGCACAAAACCGGATCACAAGCAGGGCACAGAGGCACAACAAGCAACCAGGGGGCAGGAGAGCAAGCAACGAGGGTGCAAGGGCAGGAGAGCAACCACAAGCAACGAGGGGGCAGGAGATTACAACCAGGGCACAGAGGCACAAAAAGCGGATCACAAGCAGGGCACAAAGGCACAAAAACGGGATCACAAGCGGGGCACAGAGGCACAACAAGCAACGAGGGGGCAGGGGCAGGAGAGCAAGCACAAGCAACGAGTGGGCAGCAAGCACAAGCAACGAGGGTGCAGGGGGGCACAGAGGCACAAAAACCGTATCACAAGCAGGGCACAGAGGCACAACAAGCAACGAGGGGGCAGGGGCAGGAGAGCAAGCACAAGCTACGAGTGGCCAGCAAGCACAAGCAATGAGGGGGCAGGGGCAGGAGAGCAAGCACAAGCAACGAGGGGGCAGGGGCAGGAGAGCAAGCACAAGCAACGAGGGGGCAGTAGAGCAAGCACAAGCAATGAGGGGGCAGGGGCAGGAGTGCAAGCACAAGCAATGAGGGGGCAGGTGCAGGAGAGCAAGCACAACGAACAAGGGGCAGGGGCAGGAGAGCAAGCACAAAAAATGAGGGGGCAGGGGCAGGAGAGCAAGTACAAGCAATGAGGGGGAATGAGAGCAAGCACAGCGAGGGGGGGCATGAAAGCAAGCACAACGAGGGGGCAGGCGCACAACAAAGGGGACAGAGGCAAGAACACAGGCACAATCAGGGAAGATAGGCAAGAAAAGCGAGCGCTCACCGGAGGACTCAGCAGCTTCTCGACTTCTTCTGGTGGCGGTCGGGCAGAAATGGCGTCAGAAAAGCGCCACCATTTTCGCATTCGGGGGTGTGGTTTTTGCTGTTGAGTGACGGATGTCATCATGGAGTTAAAAACTGCAAAAATCACGACCCCGAATCCAAAAAAGATGGGGCTTTGACGGGGTGACGCTCCTCTCTTCCAATGGCTGGCCTCCGTTTAGGAAGCCAGCCAATGGAGAAGAGGGGTGAGTTCAAGCCCCCATACTTGTAAACATAAAATCTTGGCTGCGCAACACTGCTGCGCAGTGTACGCTAGGCCGAGACCTAAAAACCAGAAGGAAGACAGACACGTTTTTCAAAAAAGCACACCAACACATTAATTTCCATTGATGCACAGTGTAGATAAACATCACTCTAACGGACTTCGAAATACAATCTTTTCCAAAACGCACTCCGCAAGCTTAGGAACCCATCAACATGCATTTACATAATGCAGCGCCGCACCAACACAAATTACAGCGTGAACGGCACTCTAGGTTGAATCTCACTGTCTGTCTACTTTAACGTTGGGCACTGGCTATGACGTCAGTTTAAGTTAGGCGCCACTTGTGTCGGCCGGGGGCGGTGTGTCTCTACAACACTTGCATTCAATGTAGCACTGCAGTACTCACAGAGCTGCGAGCACCCCTTAGCCTCTGCATGCTGGGAGAAGTGCCACCATGCTCACAGCTTGCTTAGTCATGCGCATTTTAGCAGCACTCCACGTGGCAGTTGAAGCGGCTCTATAATGCATGACAATGCATTTCAGTGTGGTGGTGCGAACCACCACACTGAAATGCGCTAGTGTCACGCCTGAAGCGTGACACTTGGCAGAGCTGTGTGAACATCAGCTGGTATCATATTCACACAGCTTCTGAATATTGTTTAGCTTTGTTTCAGAGCTACCCAATGTGGCGGTAAAATAGACTTTTCATACGTCTGCAGAGCACATGGAAGCAGCTCTCGTCCAGATAAGCAAGTCAAACATAGGAGCTCCATTTTACCTGAGGTGCTCAAGGTGTGAACTAATGACCACACCAGGGTCTATGTTTAGAATAAACTGCGACAGTGACAGGCCCAACTCAGCAGTAATACAAAACAACCTATGAAAAGTAAAGAGACTCTCGACATGTTAGTTTCTTCTGCTTCACTTTACATGGACCTTAGCAATGCAGCTCTGTGTGTCTGCCCCCTCTCTTCACACCGACATCCATCCA
Source organism: Lissotriton vulgaris (assembly GCF_964263255.1). Taxonomy (NCBI): domain Eukaryota; kingdom Metazoa; phylum Chordata; class Amphibia; order Caudata; family Salamandridae; genus Lissotriton; species Lissotriton vulgaris. Next base: position 40,458 of record NW_028245524.1, read on the forward strand.
TGTGTCAACAAGGCCCTAACTGGCCATTGTAAGTAAAAAAAAACCCGCCTGGGCCTTACTTGGTGAACTGCCCGAGTTCACAACGAGTCAGTCCTGTTCCACTGCCCTACTCCGGAGAGCAACCTTCAGTGCTGTGGCAGTGGCAAGCAACCATTGGACTAGCTGCTTCTGGCACTACAGTAATGATGATTCAGACAGACTGACTCAGCTCTAAAACGCAGTCCGTCTTTTGAGTGACGCAGTAAAATGGCTTCCACCCCTCCGACTGCCACTGCAGACTTACAAACGGGAAGGAGTCTGAGGTCGAGTCTCCGTAGACTCAATTCATTGGCTTCCCGCCTGCCACACCCTTTCCCAACTCGTCACAGGGTGGTTACCACCACGCCCTGTAACAAGTTAGGAAAGGGTGGGGTGACAAGTTCTCCACTCTCTGATTGACATGGAGGATTAGCGATACTGGGCTCGTATTTAAAACGCCTGGGGATAACTTTACCTCCACGCCATCGGGGGTGGAGACTGCACCTTGCAGCTATGTCTTTGCTGAGCTGATGAGAACACAGCCTTCAGGGCTGTAAGGTTGTCAGCCCGTCAAAGACGTGGGCTTCTTTGGGCCCGCCCGTGGAGCAAACAGGGAGAGAGTCAGTCACGTGACGTCCAGACTCCACAATGGTCACTGGACAACAACGGCGGTATCGGTGAGTGGGGCAGACAGTGCTCCGTGTTCCAGCAGTATAAAATAAGAGGAGAAGTCTACAATAAAGGGTTATATTTTAATAAAATCAAATATGAGCACTTATTGTTGAATGTAACGGGAGCGGAGCTCCGGCGCCCTGTTAGACAAACCGCCATTGGTTGAGAGTCATCTGTGTCCTTATCAGATGCCCACATTTGTTGATTTATAACAGATTTTTTGGGTAATTTAGAAAATTGCTTTATTGTACCTGATGGACTGTATCTAGCAGCAGCCAAAACTGTGCTCACTGAGAGACTTTGAGCAGATGCACTCTGTCGAGGCTCTCCCAGCATAAGCATTTACTTAACCCAACTTGTTCCTGTTTTGCCAAACGCCTCTTGTTTTTTTATTTATTTAAGGTAAACTCATATCTGAGTAACATTTTGCCGAGCCAGATAGGAGAGATTGGTACATTGAGCCTGATTAATGTTGAAGGAACTAGCCCAGCCTGGAAGGATTCACATCCATGCAAAAAGATCGGTGAGCAGACGCCATAATTGGTTAGAAGTTCTGCTGAATCCATGGGGCGGAGGTCTGTCTGGAAGCAGCCGCCATAGGTTAAGAGACTACATCGGATACTTAGTCTCCACATGTGGTGCAGTGGTGGCGGCAGGCATGGATCAGGGGTGTGGGGACAGGTAGGGATGGGGGAAGAAATGGGTGGTGTAAGAAAAGAGATAAAAAAAACGTACCTTATCGCCTCATCTGTCCTCCGCGTCTGAAACGAACAGGAACCAGGAAGCACGCCCAGGCTCCCCTAATCCAATCACAATGCTGCAATGCAGCATAGTCATTGGTCTGAGTGCTGGGATTTGGTGCTCAGCCAGGGAGTGGAGGTCTGGGCTTTTTCCCCACCCAGGCTATAAATCAGCCTGGGTTGAGAACACGCAAAGTGCGCATGACGCTTTGGCCGGCCCAAGATGGCCAGGCAAAACGTCATGGCACTTACAGTATGCTCACCACTCCTTCCCTGCCCTGCTCTGTGAGCAGAGCAGACCTGCTAGCCAAAACTCCTCAGCAGGAACAAAGGAAATGATAAAAAACCATCAAGTTATTATCATTCTATTTTTTCTTTCTTTCACTGCTGCCCAGCAGTGAGCAACACTCTTGCGCCTTAGCGGAGGTGATCCAGCTTCTTTGTTAGTGTCTCCAACTTCCTCTGAGTTCTCGCCACTGCAGATTGTGATGAACCTCTCTTCACAACTGAGGGCCTCAAGATTGAGTGATTAGGTCCCCACTAGAGGGTTTAATTTGTTAATTTACATTGAAGATTCTCAACATCCATAGATGTTGACAATATATCTAGTGCACGTTTTTTAAATATTGGGTTTTATGAGGGATTTTTCCTCAGTGGTGTTTTTTGAAAAAAATATATATATTTTGAATAACAGTCTTTTGATCAGCATGCTACATCGCTACAAGTTCACTGGATCATTCAGGGAGTTTTGATGTTTTTGAAATTTAAGCTCTGGTTGCCTATGCCACCGGAAGGGCGCATTTGCAATACCTAGTATGGCATCTTTGGCTGGTGTTATGTGCACTTTGAGATTCTTCCTTTGTTGTCTGGGGGCAATTCATGCTTATGTTGATGCCAACTACAAATCACTTTTTGCAACCAATTATCTCAACGTAAATTGAGACGAAGATAAAGTGAGCTGAAGATTGGAGAGCTGGTGGTGCTTTCAATTGTTTTCAGGACTTTTCTGACTGGATTGTGCTCAGCTTGAATCAGGGTTATCTTTTGAGGATCAGTTCAGTCTTTCATAATGATCCTGAAATCATGCTTCTGCCTTTAATGTAAAATTTCGTTTGGTATAAGAAGCACACTAATTCATCCTCTCGCTCACCACAGTCATGCCCTCTGTCCCCAGAACCATCTGGTGGTGGGCTACCTAGCGGGTACAGAAGAAGGCTTGGGTCTGGAGGGACAGGAGCTTAGGGACTGAGTGAACTTTGTTGCAAAAGGTCTTGCCCTGCGGCCGCAGTTCCCAAGATTTGGCCAAACACAGGGGTCATGTCTTGCAGGTTTTTAGGGCACGTGTACTGGTTTCAGAGAGTGAACAAATGACTTGTCCTGCTTGTTCTGGGGCCAAGGCTGACAGGAAATGTCTGAAGATAATGGCCCCTGGGCTGGGGGATAGGCACATTGGTTAGAGTCTGCTGAATGCCAGAGGGATATCCGAGGCCAGGGTCTTCCCAAAAGCATGTCTTGTGGTCAAAGGGCAATAGGCACACTCTTAAGCCTCTTTCCTAAGAGCTCTGGGGACCAGGGTTTGAAGACGGGGCAAAGTGCATTGTTGAAGACCAAAAATTGTGTCAAGAGCCACTAGCCATGGTCAAAGGCCATATTTGGTGGGGTCTTGGGTGAGGCATTTGGGTAAAGGGCTTGCCTAAAGGCCATATATTGTGAACAGTGTCACACAGCTAGCCTGCAGACCAGCTGGTGACATTTGAAAGTGGCGAGGCGGAGAAAGCATGTATGCAGCTAATGATCCTATCACACGCTATACCCTAGCCTGGCCTTTGCGTGAATTATTTTTTCACGTAACCCTGGCCATGCTGGTGTTTTAGGAATTCACGGGGGAAAGATAATGCTGTGATCCTGGAGGGCCTTGGGGGTGTTGTGTTCAATCGTGGGCAGATTGACAGGCGGGTGGGGGGAGAGGGAGTGGAAATGTGTTCATCCCGGGTGGTATGGGGGAGGGGGGAGGGGTTTGTTTAATTAAAAAATGAAAACATTAATAAAATATTGAAAAACTTAACTTACCGTCCTGCGCCTCAGCTTCTGGATGGGTCCACCGTCGTCTAGGAGAGGGTGTTAGCATACCCTTGGAGGGTATATCGCAGGTCCCGCCTGGACGAACGCAGCTTTGATCACTAGAGTTGCCGCTTGCTGCTTATTGTAATATTTAATGCCACTTGCACTTAACTACTTTTAAAATTGTTTGCTTGACAGTACCTTGTGCTCACTTGCTCAGCATTCCTGCCCCGAGGCCCCGTTCCGACACGGCTGGTGCCGCTTGATCGGAGGGCTAAACCAGGAGCATACACCCACCTCTACACTTCCGGCGGATGCCGCAAGTAGCGCTCCAGTCTCTCTACGGCCCCAGAGTACATAGGGCAGAGAGGAAGGGCGATCGCAGTGGACGCACGCAGCTTTGATCACTAGAGTTGCCGCTTACTGATTATTGTAATTTTTAATGCCACTTGCACTTAACTACTTTTAAAATTGTTTGCTTGACATTACCTTGTGCTCACTTGCTCCGCATTCCTGCCCCGAGGCCTCGTTCCGGCACGGCTGGTGCCGCTTGATTGGAGGGCTGAACCGGGAGCATACACCCACCTCTACACTTCCGGTGGATGCCGCAGTTAGCGCTCCAGTCTATCGGCGGCCCTAGAGTACATAGGGCAGAGAGGAAGGGCGATTGCAGTGCACGCACGCAGCTTTGATCACTAGAGTTGCCGCTTGCTGCTTATTGTAATTTTTAATGCCACTTGCACTTAACTACTTTTAAAATTGTTTGCTTGACATTACCTTGTGCTCACTTGCGCCGCATTCCTGCCCCGAGGCCCCGTTCCGACACGGCTGGTGCCGCTTGGTCGCAGGGCTAAGCCGGGAGCATACACTCACCTCCACACTTCCTTTGGATGCCACAAGCAGCGCTTCAGTCTCTCGACGGCCCTAGAGTACATAGGGCAGAGTGCAAGCAAAGCGGACGCGCGCAGCGGGCGCGCCGGTGGTGCCCCGAAGGCACGCCAAAGGCAAGCCTGTCTGCGCCCGTCCGCGCCTGGACCGGGCCGAGGGCCTCGAACCCTGGTGCTTCTCAATCAGCCCCCTTACACAGATATTCACGCACCACCCTCCTTAAGTTACGTCCTCCAGTTAAATGCTCGGTAGCTGTTTCACCTTTTATGAGTCCCCTTACCTCCCAAAAACCTGCTCATGCTTTGAGTTCAACATACACTCCGCAACAAATTTGTGCTCCACCCTCCCCACAAGATCTGCTAGCAAACAAACTAGATCTAGTATTGCAGCTGCACTTATTAATGCAAGATATCTGGGCAAACATAAAGAAGAAATCGCAGAACTTACCATTCTTCATAAACTTGATTTGCTTTTCATAACGGAGACATGGACCAACCCCTCATCAGAACCAGACTTGCTAGTAGCCATTCCAGAAGGCTATAACGTCCTCAAACAAGATAGAGTCATGAAACTAGGGGGGGATTGCCATAATATACCGGAGCCTTTTAAAAACATTAACAATCCAGTTGCACTCTCCACATGTGAGGCGCTACAATTTTGCATCACCTTAAGCCCGTCCCAACGCTTCAAAGGCATTCTTCTATACCGCCCACCGGGTAACAAAGCCCAATTCTTAGCCACTTTTTCCGAAATGGTGAAATCTTTAGCAACAGACAATTCCACTACCATCCTAGGTGACTTCAATTTTCCTCTAGAAAATCTTGAAAACAAAGACACCAACAATCTTCTCTCAGACCTTAACTCCCTTGGATTCACACAATTGGTTTCTAACAGTACCCACAAAGCTGGACACACATTAGACAGTCTCTTCTCTAATGACAAAAATTTTAAAATCATAGAAGTCCTCCCTCTTGCATGGTCAGATCCTCACGCTGTAATGTTCGAAATCTTATCTGACTCACTTCCACATTTAAGTCCCAATACTCGCGCCTCTAACACGTTCAGTTCCTGGAAAGATCTCGATAATTTACAACTTATGGAAACACTGCCCTCCTTGCTGCCAGACCTCTCCTATGATCCCAACATAGCCGCTAATGAATATATTCACTGGCTCACTACGGCCATGAACAAGTTAGCCCCCACAAAATCCATCCCCAAAAATCGTAGCTCTCCCTCGGCGCCCTGGTTTAATAATGCTCGCAGACAGCAGAAACAAATATGTAGAAACCGAGAAAGACATTGGAGAAAGACATATTCCCCTGAAGAGAAAGAGAAATACAAAAATTAACTCACCAAATACAAATCTATGATCCTACAAGAAAAAAGTTACCACTACTCCTCCCAGATCGAGCAAGCCAGAAACTCCAATAAACAACTTTACCAGGTTGTATCTAAACTTCCACACCTACCCCCTCAATCGATCCCCACACCCTCTCAAGCGTTCTGCAACAACCTGGCCTGTTACTTCTTTGACAAAGTAAATAACATATATACCAACTTTTCTGACAATGTCAAAGAAAATCCTCCTCCCCTACACACCATCAAGCCCCAACCCATTTTTAAGCAGTTTCACAAAACCAATTCCACTGTCGTCGCTAATGCAATGACCACCATCAAATCAGGCTCCCCCAATGACCCCTGTCCTCTAGCTATTCCCCTCTCGTAATCAACATTGTAGCAACCCAACTCACAGATATTTTTAATTCTATGTTCAGCACAGGGGTCTATCCCTAATCTGGAAAGACACCCTCCTCATACCTATGCTGAAAAAACCCCATCTTGACACTAAAGACACAAAAAATTACAGACTCATTGCCAGTCTGCCTTATGCGGCCAAACTGGTAGAGAAACTGATGAACATTCAAATCTCCCAGTACATCGAAGACCATTCCCTCCTTGACGACACCCAGTTTGGTTTCCGGAAACACCACAGCACCGAGACGGCACTTATCAAAGCCACCGATTAGATAAGAGCCATCCTCGAGCAAGGAGGAGCAGCTGTGCTCATCCTGTTAGATCTAACTGCTGCCTTTGACACGGTCGATCATAACATCCTGATCGACCGTGTCAACACTATAGGCATTCAGGCTGAAGCCAAAGATCTTCTCGCTTCATTCCTCTCCAATCATACCCAGACGGTCCAGCTGGGAAATTTCAACTCCGCACAGATGACATTACCCTGTGGCGTCCCTCAAGGCTCATCCCTCAGTCCCACATTATTCAATATCTATGTGGCAGACTTAGCTAGAGTCATTAAGGACTGTGGGATGAGCCTAACATCTTACTCAGACGACACCCAACTGGTCCTGGCCATAAAGGATAATGGAGAAAAAATAGCGGCCAATTTCCAATACGGCATGCTAGCCATTAGTCACTGGATGACCACAAACTGCCTCAAATTAAACTCCGATAAAACGGAGGTAATGACATTCGGCAAACTCAAACCCGTCTGGCCCGGGTCTTGGTGGCCTCCCGATCTAGGCCCCCCCCCTCATCCAGTCACAAAGGTCAAAAACCTGGGAATACTCCTCGACGATAAGCTAACTGCTACCGCTCACGTAAATTCTATTGTGTCCACGTCTTTTTTCAAACTTAAATCTATAAAAAAGATTCTCCCGTTTCTTCCCCCTAATTCAGGTAAAACTTTGGTCACAGCTTTCGTCATGTCCACCCTGGATTACTGCAATGGACTTCTAGTCAATGCCCAGCACAAAGTCATTAAAAAATTACAGTCCGTACAGAACAGCGCAGCTAGAATGCTTTCAGGCACCCCCAAGTTTAAACCCATCGCCCAAGTCATCAAAGGCTATCATTGGCTCCCAGTCAAAAAACTGATAAAGTTTAAAGCTCTTTGTATTGCGTATAAAGCCTCTCGCAAACAAGAACCTCGCTTTCTTCTGAATTCCCTTGCATTCCACGTTCCCAACAGATGACTACGATCTATGAAAGCTCTTCAAATGGCAGTACCACGTACCAGGACTGTCTCCTGGGGTGATCGCAGATTCACTGTGTCAACAGCCAAACTCTGGAATTCCTTGGATCTTGTTAAAGATTCTCCCCTACCCTGACCATCTTCAGGAGAAAAATAAAAACCTGGCTGTTTAATCAATAATCATCTTTCCTACCCCTCTTTTCTGCCTCGTCCACAGCGCCGAGATGCCCTCGGGCATTTGTTCACGCTTTATAAATTGCATGAATAAATAAATAAATAAAACTCATTCAATATTACATACTTAACTGGGCATACCTATCCCTAAAACAATTTGCACACATTTTTCCCCGGCACCTCTGACACCTGCGCCAGATGTAATACCCCAGGGGCAGGCCCGAAACACATTCTGTGGGATTGCCCACAGCTGCTAACATACTGGCAATGGCAGTGTTGTGATTGGTGGCTGCAGCGGAGCGCACATTTTTCTCTATGTATGCTGCCATGCAGCAGCATACATAGAGAAAAAGGGAGAGTGGGCGGTCCCGCTCGAGCAGGACCGCCCACTCCCGACCAGGCACTTCTGCTTTCTCGCTGCGCGAGAAGACAGAGACATAAAATGGTAGTTATTAACATTTATGTTTCTGCCTTCTCGCAATGCCCCCATGCCCCTATGGGGGAGCCGCCACTGCTGCAGACCATGCCCAGTGAATACTTTGGGCACGGACCAAAATAAAACGAAAATGAAAACAAAGACATTTTCAAGAATTCTGCAGAATCCCCATGGTGGTTCATGGGGTATACACCCGTTACAACGCATCTTTTAATCCGCACTACCATTACAACACGACTTTTACAACGCATACCATTACAACGCATTGCGCTGGGGGGCGCTCTAAGATAGCGAATAAGTATAATTTACTATCCAACACCTTCCCTAGGGTCCACGGGGACTGGAGTTAGAATAGTAAATTATACTTACCACTATCCAGCACCTCAAAGCGCTATGCGTTGTAATGGTATGCGTTGTAATGGTCGCGTTGTAACGGTAGGTAGTTGTAACAGTATGCGTTGTAACATGGTACATCCGGTTCATGGTGTGCAGTCAAGACACTGCTTTGCATGTAATCAAAAACCAAGGTTGTGATGAGGAAAGCAGATAACGAGTAATGACCTATTCCTTACTGGTAGTTCTCATAATTTTGCACCCAGTACTTCCTTCCCACAGCCCTTGTTTCCATCCCTCGCATGGGGCTCAAGGTTTTGTTTTCAATACGGTTTAGATAAATGACAGAACCAGATAGATGAGGTGGAGCCCTTTCTCTGCAATGAGAGCTTTACTCAAACTAACAACAAATTAGACATATTTTTTTCTTGACAGAATCAGCAATGTTAGCATGTCTGAGAAGTGAATCCCACTGGCATAGTTTGGACTGTGATAAGGAAGTCTTGGATTCAGAGTACTGAAGATTACCAGTAAGTAAGTTACTGTGCTTGTGACATTTGACAATATCCCTATGATACAACTGCAGAGTTTCTAAGTGTTCAACCTGCAGGCAAAGGGGTAGGGGAAACACACATTCATCAGGAAAGTCAAACAAGCATTTGCAATACAATAGGTCTCGTATTTATGCGAGTTTGAGCTATTGGCATTGAAAATGACAATGCCTTTTATTTCTGTTTTAAAAACAAACAAAAAAGGCATTGTTATTTGCAATGTCAATAGCTCAAACTTGCGTGAATGTGAGACCTATTGCATTGCAAATGCTTGTTCTTATAAGGCATTTCACAAGAGACCCGGAGAAAACACAGAAACATAAAATAAGAGAAGAAGGAAAACCGTCACCAAGGGAGAAAGCAGTATCCTGTCAGACTGAGATAACAGGTTCAGATAGTGTCTGGCAGTGGATTAAATAGGCATGCGGTGGAATCACGCAGCCTGGGTATTCGACGCGCTGACATTTAATAGCACTAGCCGCTGATTTCTGAGCAGTGCTTTTAGGCACTGGTACTCGTGTTAAAAATTAAGCACTAGACAGGTCTTAATGGTGCACTGTTGGGAACCATTGTCATTCACCAACATAACAATCTGTGAGCTCAGCTGGCTCTCTGTATTTGGTATGTCTGCGTCGGAAGTACCACTAGTCTAGGTGTGACGTTAAAGCCATCCACCAGGCATGTCTGTGCTGTGCTGGGTGTGCGAAATGTCCTGTGTAATGTGTTCGCTTTGACGCCGGGGGTATCCTCGTTGAGAAACAATACATGGAATGAATGCAGCTGTAAACCCTTCCAACAGCGTACATGATGCTTCCTTGCATGTCACATGTTTAGATTGTGAAGGTCTGTATTAAAACAGCTCGAGCACACCAGGCATTAACAACGCTGAACAAGCCTGGATGGCACCCTGGCACTGCCAGATGGGCCGTCTTAAAAGAGCCCCCATCTAGCTGCAACGTTGTGCCCAGCTGTGAGCTTAACATTGAAGATTAGTACATCATTTCAGTGCCAACTTACAATGTTGGAAGTGGTGTCATGAAACATTTTATTTGAACCAGTAAAAGCACAAAAAAATATAATTTATCCTTAAGATGGTTGCATCAGAGTTTAGTGGTCCCTTTTCATGAGGGTGTCTTTGGACGGGTTCTAGATTATATGTCACCACCTCTAAGCATGCTAGGAACAGTAGGCTTAGGGTGAACATTGAAACTACACGTCCCAGTGTGCTTCTTTCTCCCTATTAGCTGAAAAGCAATCAGACAGCCTTGGGATGAGGGCTATAAGGTAGCAGGGAATGACAGTTGAAACAATTAACCCCTTCCATGCTGATGACGAACCCCAGCCGTCATGCACTACAGTGCTCGTGTGCTAATGACGGCTGGGGTTCGTCATGACCCGCCCCTGTTCATTTGTTTACAGCACAGGGGCGGAAACGGGCCAGCAGGGAAGGGGTTAAATGCATTTAGATTTAGCTGATAAACATTGGTGCCTGTAACCAGGACAGCCTTCCAATAAAAACAAAGAACGCATCTGAGGAATCTGTGCGCACTGGCAGCGCGCAACGTCACATGCTTAATCATAGCGATCACCACGGATTGTGCAGCATTCATAGCTGAACTTATATGGCGCAAGGTAGTCATTAATTAAGAGATTACGGGGCTCTACCTGATCACAATGCACACATTAACAGGATGGATAAGAGCCAAAATATGACCATCCGGGGCCAACATGGCTTGAGGGAGCAGAGAATCGCTTCAAAATAAATGATAAAACCTTCTGAAAAGAGTTGGTGAGAAGCCATTATTCTCCGTTTCATGCTATTTAAGGAGACTTGGTGTTTGTTCTGGAGGACATGGTTACATCAAGTCAGATAAGCGGTCTGCACTTTTCAAGCACTCAGGCTTGTGGCGGCATCCACCTTGCGGGAGCAAGCAGCGGCGGGCAGGGGCCATCTGTTTGTAATTAACTTGGCCGCGCCACTGCTCGCTCCCACAAGGTGGATGCCGCCACAAGCACGAGTTCTTAAAAAGTGATGACTGATCCCTAAAGGCCCTCTACTAGAGCAGCACATGCGTGCTGCTTAGGCGAGCCCTAGAAATGGTATTCCCTCTTGGAATACTCTGGGGATCTAGAATAATCTAGGAGAAAAATGACTCCAACTTTGTGGTAATCCATGAAAAATGGAGCATGACGTAGGGCCCGATTCTGACAGGTAAAATGAGATGAAAGTCTAACTTTATGAATTTTGGTATTCACAAAGGGCATTCGCTACTCGTAAATGCCTTTTGTGAATACTGAAAGTTGTAAAGTTCAACTTTTGGCATTCACAAAGGGCATTTATGAGTAGTAAATGCCCTTTGTGAATACCAAAAGACGCAAACTTAGACTTTCCTCTCAGTTTACCTTTATGAATCGGGCCCATAGAGTTTCGTGCATGGCCAAATATTTACCAGGCATTTTCCTCCAGTACATGTCAGCAGGTCTAACTTGTCAATGTCTATCTAGGGCAAACTCTGAAAGTACAAACTTTATTGCACTCAGTATTGTCTGGGTGTTTTAAACTCCACATATCTTGTAATGAAAACCCCTAGGCAAACAGGACGGCTGTCCTGCGGTATCGTCCGAAGTGGGAGGGGTAGGTGCCTAGACGCCCTCTGCCAAGAACTACAAGGTGTCTCACACCAAGTTCTGGCCCCACCAGGTCAGCTCGAGGAAGCTTCCCGAGTAAAGTATACGGTTCTGGGAAGGGTCCTGAGGAAGGATTGCCATACGACACATACCAGGTCGTATACTGGGTGCCCCCTGATCACTGGGGGATCCCTTGCAACTATATGAGCACTCTTTGGTCCTGACGAATTGCCTTCATGGCAAGAAACATGTTGACCATTTACTCACCAAGGGTCGAATGAGGCCAACTACCTTGATTGTTTCGCCTCTATACCCCTTATATTTTTTAATAAAGCAGTGAGCCATGCTATTAAAATTCTAATTTTTGGACTCTACTGACTTTTTTTATCTCACTCACGCTCACTCTTGCACAAACACATAAAACCCCCTTGTGAAGGCCCCTTACACCCACACACCCTTTGGCGAAGGAATAGAAGATCCCCGCCAAAGAGCAACATCTATTGTTGCCCGACAGGCATTGCACCGCCAGTCTGTCGCAGGGGCAGGGTACCGATGATGACGCTGGACGATCACCGGGTGGGATTACAAATGTAGTCCAACCGGCGACCTGTGTGAGGTACCCCTACAAATTCCGAGAAAGGGTTCACAACACTCACCTTTCCCTTTTTTGACCTAATTAGAGAGAGGCTAATGACAGTCTTTCAGTTGACTGTACCCGGGGAACTCTGTATTTCTTTTTGTTGATAAACAGTTATGTATCCCAGAGTGCATAAAAGTACATAGCACTCACAATCGTAGCGTTAAGATACTTGTAAATTTTAGTTAGAAATTACAGTGTGAATCGGTCTAAGCAACTTATACTGAGGTTTATTATTTTTTGTGAATCAGGTCGTCTATACTACAGGTTATTTTGAGTTACTTCTGTTATCAAATTATTGTGTTGAGAAAGGCCTGCCGTATGAGAAATGGGAGACCTAAATCATATGTGATTCATGTATATAGTGTTTTGGGGTCAAAAATGATGAGTGAAGAGTCAGAGCACCATGGAATACCTAGAGAACCATTTAAGGTATCCATTGTATAAATAATAATAATGTAAGCACAAAGGGCCTGTTTCACAAGGCCCCGCAGTTGTGGGGGAGTATTCTCATTGCAGAGATTCAGCCTCAAGTGCCGAAACGTCCCAACGATTGTGGCATCCGCCACCAGTGCAGAGGCCCTTTGTAAATCAGGTCCAAAGGGCCTCAGGGATGTGTCGCTGTACCTGCACAAATAAACAACTTCGGAACTGATGATGGAAATATAAGTCCAAAGGGGAGAAATATTCCTGCATGTTTATCTTAGGTAGAAAATACAGGTCACTCAGTATAATTGAATGTGATACCTCAACATACTATATTTCATCTTGGTTAACAGGTTCATAAAGTTGTATCTGAAAACATTGTCGAGCTGCAGTTCTTAACCTTTTGATTTCTGTGGACCCCCACTGAATTATTGCTGGAATCTGGGACCCCCACTGAGTCATTATTGGAAACTGGGGACTCCCAGCTTAAACAATTTCTATGATTTGAACTCCAAACAAACACACACAAGTTCAAAAACAAGCATACACCAAACAAGTGCTCTAATATTGAAATATTTTGTTTAACTCACATTTAAATATATTTAAAAAAATCAAAGTTTCATCTTTGCTTCTTTATTCTATACACTTCATTAATTGAATGTATTTAATTTAGTCTATACTAATATAATAAAGAGAGAGCCCAAACCTTTGAGGCGGGTAATCTCAGGAACCACAGCACCAATCATAACACCCAATACAGCGTTGGAAAGGGCAGTTGCAGCAGAAGGACATAGGCTATGCAAACGCCCACCATATACGTTTAAAAGGTAAAAGAACCGTGCCAGCAAAGTAGTCACTTAACTCACAAAGGAGAGAATCTCTGGGACTTAGTCAGTCACCTGACTTACACTGCTTGTCCCCCTCTTTAACCCCTTCACCTGAGGACTCAGTGTCCTTGCAGACTTTCCCTGATGCTTGTTTTAACTGTCCTACAACGCAGGAATCCGGCCTTTTGAATGGCAATGTACCACCTGGATCTGGCTCTGAGGTTCTCATAGTGGACCTTGGAAATAAATCTGACAGTGATGAGGATCAGGAAATTCTTGCATCCCCCACAGATGAAGATAATTCAATCACTGAACTACCTTCCCGCCCGGATTCTGGGAAAACTAAAAACCGCCTAAGCGGGGGGGACTAAGATCTGGGACCAGGAGGAAGAGGGTAAACACCCCAAAAGCTCCCCTTAAGGAAGCCGGAGGGGGAAGAGCCAAGCCTATTGTCAGCCCTGATGAGGACTTATTTGACAGACTTGCTGAGTTAATAGATATGAAAATTAAATCCATTGTTAAACCATTGCTCTCTAAGATTGACAAATTACAATCTGAAGTCAAAAAACTGGGAGGGCAGATGAACAAACTAACTGAGGGTGTTGACAGTGTTATGACGATAGTGTCAAACTTGGGTAATAACAGCAGGGAAGTTGACGATCAAGAGGGGGAGAACACAGCTGTTGCCCCAAATAATCCACCACCCCAGCTTCCTGACCAAAAAACTAGTGGTTCTAATATTAATAGAGGGGACGGTCCTTTAACGGTTGAGATACCCCCTGCACAAGCTCAGCCAACCGACCCTCTTCAATTTATAGTTGAAGCTTCTCCTGTTGTTCTAGTACTGGCTAATGTACCACCACTAGAACCCGGCACTGAAGAATCTCCTTCCTCCCTGTCTAACAAAGCCTTACAGTGGCTTACAACTAACATGAGATTAGCTCCAGGGGGGGGGTCAGCAGCTAGCTCAAGAGATCAAAACCGCTAAAAGGGTTCCATGGCTGGGTAATCGCCCCAAAAAATTTAAGGGGGATTGTGTGGCAGTAAGCTTTTCACACACAGGTGTGTTACCCAATATTCTTATTAACTTACTTCCACCACAACGCAGGCAGGGTTCTGTTGTACCATTAACCTTAAAATTCTTTTATGGTGAGCAACAGAATGTTACATACCCTAAAACACCAGCCTTTGGATGGGATTCTAATTCTGATTTACACCACAGATGGGGTCTTGAACATGTTCGCAACACTGTAAATCAACCAGTACCCCAAGGGTTTCAGAATCCTTTTGCCCAACCTCTCTTATTGTCTAATCGTTTTGCACCCTTATCCTTTTTGGATCATTATGATTGACTTAAGCCAGAATATTCTGGACAGTCTGGGAATAATGTGCCTGTTCTTAGCTTACTTACTTGGAATATTGCAGGTATTAAGACCAAAGCAGATAATGTAATATGGTTAAATTTTATATCCAAGCATGACATTATTGCTTTACAGGAAACCTGGGACACAAACAATAGTTTTTCTCTTGATGGCTACAGTTACTTCTGTATCCCTGCTGTGGCTAGCACAGCAGGTAGAGCGAAGGGAGGCCTGATAAGCCTCTTTAAACTTGACATCAAAGGTTGCCTCAAGAAATGTGACTCAGGATCTGAGCATTGTCTTATTGTTGAATTGTCTCGTGCGGAATCTCCCAACATTTTGTTCATTAATTTTTATAATTCCAATGCTGCTGACTGTACGTCATACAGTCTAGGAAGATTGGATGATTTTCTGTCAGTCTATAGTGAAGATGTTAATGCATTCGAAATCATCTTCCTAGGGGATTTTAATATACACCCTTGTTTACTTTCGTGTGTTTGCGATGACATAGAATCCCCTCCTAATTGTGCAATGGTCCATCTTGTGCATAACAAACAGGGGGACTGTCTTGAAAATTTCCTCGCAAGATGGAACCTATACGAATCCAGTTGTGGGGAGGGGGGGGTCAGGGCCCCTACTTTTAAGGGCTCAGACAATGGCTCTATCATTGATTACATTTTTATTTCTGCATGCTTTTTATCTAAGGTTTTAATGTATAGAACTGTGGTATCTGCCTTTAGCGACCATAATCCAGTTTCTTTGGATCTAGTAGAGAGTGAACTTTTAGGGCGTAACCATGGTCCTTGTCATAAAGATGGTTCACTTAAAGTTAAGGACCAAAGACGCAGACTGAAATGGGACAGTATAATCCCAGAACCCTTTGTTCAAGAAATTTTATTAGAGGCAGAGGAAGAGGTCGGAGTGTGTTTATCTAGTGAAGCTAATGATGGGGAAGTGATCTTAGCATTGGGCAGCATATGTAGCAAGATAAACGGTAGGCTCTCTGTGATCAGTAAACCCAAGATGAAACCTCTTAAAAGATGGTTTGATCACAGATGCTCCAATGCACATTCTGCACTGCTTAATGCTCTTAAAACCGATCCAAAAGACCGTGACCTCATCAGGACCAGCAGAGCTTTATATAAAAAGGCTATCGCAGATAGGAAGAAACAGCTTAAAGATGAAGCCTGGGCACAACTCACAGATCCAGCCATAATAAAAAAATAGTGGAGAGTTCTGGAGGATTGTTAATCAACCCCTTCTTACAGGTGAGGATCACTCTCCCCTAGAAACGAATATCCCAGATGAGGGCTGGATTAAACACTTCAGAGATATATACTCAGACCATCATCATGTAGAGAATAGAGCACATGAAGCGTCTACTATTATATCAGGTAATCACTTGCACTTTGAAGTTGAGGAAGTTTTAGCTGCTATTGATTGCACCCTGACCAAAAAGGCACCGGGACCGGATGGTGTTCCTGCCGATGCTTTTAAATGCTTCCCTAACTTCTGGTCAAGACTGCTTTGCAGGGTTTTCAATGCTTTAAACCGTGACAATATTCCTAAGTCATGGAAAACATCAATAATTATTCCTGTTTTTAAAAAAGGAAATAGGCAGGACCCTGCATGCTATAGGCCTATTTCACTGATAGACTCCTCAGTTAAGATTCTAGGGAGAGTCATATTAGCGAAATTGAATGAATGGGCCTCAGAGAATAATATCTTGAGCAATGTGCAATATGGGTTCAGACCCAAGAGAAGTACCCTGGACCAGTGTCTCAACCTTCATCTACTGATTGAGAAATATACCAGAGCCAAGGATGGGTCCATGTACCTAGGGTTCATGGACCTTTCCTCCGCATTCGATATGGTTAACAGAACCAAGCTCTGGGGAAAATTAGTTGACATGGGCCTGGATAGATCCATAGTCAACTTACTGGCTGACCTCCACTCTGGCCTTTCTGCCAAAATTAGAGTTTCTACTAATGGTAGGTGCACTGATGTGTTTGCATCTGAAAGGGGAGTCCGACAGGGATGCATATTGGCACCACTGTTGTTCACGTTATACGTGAACGCTCTGGAGCCCGCCCTCCGGGGCGTTACAAGTGACATCCCACGTGCAGGGGAACAGGGCATTCCAGTTCTCCTTTACGCGGACGATGCGGTTCTTCTTGCTCGAACAGGGGTGGGGCTCCAACGACTCTTGGACGCCTTTGAATCCTTCATGGGTTCCCTAGACCTGAAAATAAATGCAAAAAAATCTCAGGTTATGCTCATGGGCCGGGCCTCAAGGAAATCTTTCCACAAAACCTTTTTCTGCGGCCAGGAAAAGCTTGTTCGCGTCACCTCTTTTCCCTAACTGGGGATCACCTTTAATGAGAAAGGTAGTTGGGGTCCCCACGTAAAAAGCAGAGTAGCCATGCTGGCCAGAACTTCCGCGGCCCTCCATGGGTTTTCTAAAAAACTGGGGGGTAGGCCAATTGCAGCTGTCAGTAAAATATACAAAGCTAAATGCATCTCAGTTGCATCATATGGTGGCTCACTGTGGGGTTATAGAGGAGTCGACCCCATACAGACAGTGGAAAATAAATTTTTTAGATCTGTTTTGGGTGTCCCACAGTCAACCCTGTCCTATACCGTCCATATGGAATTAGGGGAAGGCTACATTGCAGATTTGATTAAAATAGCACCCTTAATCGCCTGGCTTAAGATGTGGCTTAATACAGAAATCCCCCTAAATCATACCATAATGAGGGACTGTTTGACTCTAGATAATGTACATAGGATTAGGTGGTCGATGTATATCAAGGATAGCTTTTCTAGGTTGGGGAGGCCTGAATTATACTCTGTCATTGACTCTATAACATCCAAAGACATTGTTTACACCAAGGTGGCTATGAAGGAGCTCCTTTCACTGGAGAGGGAAGAAACCGAGTTGAAGAAACCCTGTGTCAGGGCCAGTCTTTTGTTGGCTATACCTAATGGTCCTGACAACTATCTCAATGTGGTGACCCATCCTTACCACAGGTTTATTTTAACTCGTTTTCGATTTAATTTGATTCATTTTAATTTGGGTTTTTATCCTGTGTGGAGTACCCCTGAAAAGGCTCCGCCCTGTTCTTGTGATCACTTTTCTGAGCAAAGTACAATGCATTTTATAATGTTCTGCAGTTATTACAACGATGCTCGGAAGTTGTTTCTTGTACCTATACTCAAGGAAGCAGGATTTATCTTAGTCAGACCTGCTCTTATTTACTTGCAAATGTTACAAACTCCCAGGATCATGTTTCACGTGGCTAGTTTCCTGGTGAGAGCTATAAGAAGCAGGAACATCAGACTTAAAAACGTGCCTACCCCCTTTTGTAGCTCAGACCCGCACATCAATTAGTCTGGCTGCTGGTAATTATCGGTCAAGAATCTTAGAATACTTTGTAACAGGGCTAGTAGTTATCCTTTTCTATTATCTATGTGGGGACACACTTAGGAAAATTTTAAACTTTTCGCACTTTAGCACTTTGCACTTTAGCACTTCGTACCTTGTACTAATCTTTTATTTATGAAATGGAACATGGAGTGCAATGATTTTAACTAAAATGTTTTTTAAATGTTTTTTAACTGTTTTTATTCATTGTATTTGTTGTTTGTGATTTTATGCCATTGTCTTTGTATGATATTAAGTTATCGCAATAAAGTATTTTGACTGACTGACTGACTGACTAGTCCCTTGTGGGTGTGTCTGCTTTGTGCTGTGGGTGTGACAAACGCTGGGGGCGTGTGGTCCGTTCTGCCCTTCATGCCATGTCTTATATCGTGTGCTGTGGGCGTCTGCTGGGGGCGTGGGCGTGTGGGGGGCGAGGGATTACGGGAAAAAAAAGCGAGCGAAGTGCCCAATATTTTCTTGTTTTTTCTTCCCAGGTTCTGTACATTCCAGCTCCGGGTGTCCACCCTGCTCCCTTTAAATACCCCTGCACCCCATAATCATAACCCACCCTTACTCCTTAAAATACCCCAACACCCTTAAACACTAACCCATCTTAACCCTATAAATATACCCTGTACCCCAAAACCCAAACCTATCCCTAAATCCTAAAAATACTCCTGTACCCCAAAACCCAAACCTAGCCCTGAACCCTATAAATACCCCTGTACCTCAAAACCCAAACCTACCCCTGAACCCTATAAATACGTCTGTACCTCAAAACCCAAACCTAGCCCTGAACCCTAAAAATACCGCTGTACCCCAAAACCCAAACCTACCCCTGAACCCTAAAATACCCCTGTACCCCAAAACCCAAACCTAGCCCTGAACCCTAAAAATACCCCTGCACCCCCAAACCCAAACCTAGCCCTGAACCCTTAAAATACCCCTGTACCCCAAAACCCAAACCTACCCCTGAACCCTAAAAATACCCCTATACCTCAAAACCCAAACCTAGCCCTGAACCCTAAAAATACCTCTGTACCCCAAAACCCATACCTATCCCTAAACCCTAAAACTACCCCTGTACCCCATAACCCAAAACTATATCTGAACCCTTAAAATACCCAAACACCCCAAAACATATACCTCAGTACCC
This sequence comes from Lissotriton vulgaris, assembly GCF_964263255.1. NCBI lineage: Eukaryota > Metazoa > Chordata > Amphibia > Caudata > Salamandridae > Lissotriton > Lissotriton vulgaris. The sequence continues at coordinate 59,782 of NW_028245524.1, forward strand.
CAAAACATATACCCCTATACCCATACTTACCTTATCCAAACATTAATAAAAAACATGCTTTTACCATTCATGCATCTACAACGAATTTTGTTGTAAATGTATGCATGGTAAAAGCATATAAAATGTAATGCCATGCGTTATAATGGTTTGCGGAGTCATGGTACTTTCATAATGAAAGTATGCGGAGTGATGGTATGCAGAAAGAAAAATGCGGAATAATGGGTGTTTACCCTCCCCCAGTAAGTACATTGGTGGCACGGCAGCCCACGTCTCTCTCATCGATGGCCAGCACCAACATACACTTTTAGACACACCTCCCGCCACAAGTTCTAGAATTGCGAACTTTAGAGCTGGGAAGCTACGTTTGAATCGCGGCATCAGCTCAACATCCTGTGATTCCAGGCAAATCGCTTTGTCTCCCCGTGCCTACCACAAATGAATGTGTTCTTCTGTAATGTAAATTGTGCTCATGCCATGTTGTCGAGTTCGTGCTATATAATATTGCAAGGAAAAATAAAGTAGGGAAACTCGAGTTCACACGCTACTGAACGCGCACTTTTAAGTGCATCAGCAGTGCACTGTGAATCGGAGCGTTTCACAGGCCTGTCACAGATAAGAAATGTTATCAAAACGAAATCCTACAAAACAATATACTACTGGCCGGCAGCAATTCATACCCGGACAACGTCGGGACGGGCTGCTAGTATTATATAATTTGGTTACTCAGTTGCTGACTAGGCCTCGTGGGTCCCACAGTTTATGAACCACTATTGTAGAGCAGTATTAAAAAGGTTGCTATTGCAAGAAACCATATTTAATTGTTGAGCACCTGCATGAAAGTAGTCACATTCTGTCATCACCTTAATGTTACCTAGTAAGGACTCATTACTGGTGGCTTCTTAATTGTGAGGGAAAAGGTAACCGCAGTTCCCAGCTCCATCTGAATTAGATCCGCGGGAATGCCACAGATCTCTTTACTTCCACGTGGAGATTTCGACTGATGAAATCTCTGCAGCAAAGTCTGGGGAAAATGAGAAATTTCCAGAAGAACTGAACCTGGAATTAATATGTTTTGATCATGTTTTGTTTCACACTTTAATTCAGCAAATGTTGCTTCAGATGCTCTAGATTGAGGGTAGGTAAAATTGTACATTTTTCCCCCAAGTGCAATACACATAATTTGCACAAGAAGTATGGGTTTTATGGCTTCAATCATTGCCTCTCATTTGCAACGTATGTATGATGCTAGTGTACAGGAGGACGTTCTCCCACCCAAGCAACGTTTAGCCAATATAGTAGTTATTCACAAAATGGGGGAAACCTCCAGATCAATGTTCTTCCTACCGGCCCATATCCCTCCTTGACCATGAGGTCAAAATCCTGGCCAAAATATTGGCCCAATTTCTCTCGCCCCTTCTTTCTAAGCTGATTCACCCGAACCAGTCCGGCTTCATGCCAACCAAAAACACAGCCCTTAATCTCCGCCGCTTATTTGGGGTCTTGGGACGGGCCTCTACCATCCAGGAAGACTCAGTTATCATTTCCTTGGACGTCAAGATTGCATTCAACATGATTGAATGGCCGTTCCTCGTCGCAGCGTTGAAACAGTATAGCTTTGGTGACCGATTCATGGCTTTGATACGCCTCCTCTATTCAAAACCTTTGGCGATAGTGGCAGTTAACCGGTGTAGATCGGCAGTCTTTGAATTGAAACGCTGTACACGGCAGGGCTGCCCATTGTCCCCACTATTGTTTGCCCTGGCACTCGAACCTCTTGCTATATGGCTGAGGGGGCACTCTTGGATTCGAGGGCTCAACTGGCCGCCAGATTGGACGAATAAAGGGTCCCTTTACGCAGATGATATTTTACTTTACCTTGCCAATCCCCGATCTTCTATCCATGAAGTGTTTCATGTCTTTACCCTTTTAAAAAAACATTCCGGATATACAATTAATTGGGATAAATCCCTTGTATATGTTTTGAGTGGCCGACCTCGGATTCTTCCACCGGTTGTGGTGCTAAAATTGTCACTGACGGTTTCCGATATTTGGGAATCTACGCCACGGCCGATGAGGCGGTTTTTCTCAACAGAACCTGCTCCCTCCCCTTCAGCGTCTCAGGGCGGACGTGCAACATTGGAGGACTCTTCCTCTCATGCTTTTGGGGAGAGCAGCACTTTATAAAATGATGGCGCTCACTCGTTTTCTCTATGCGTTGCAAAATACACCATATTTGTTCCCCGCTCATTATTTTAACTCTGTCTAGTCCTAAGTCCGTAACCTTTTGTGGAATAATGATATGCCTTGAATTGCCTCTGCCAAACTTATTCGGAGCTGGTACGACGGCAGTATCGCCCTTCCGTCCATCAAGTTCTATGACTGTACTTCGCAGTTAGTTGTACTTAACCATTGGATGCACCGACCAGTAGACGACCCAGCATATCGAATGGATAGACATAATATGCTTCCGGGGACGTATTTGAGGTCGCTCTACAGGGGGGGGGAGGGGGGGGGATCTAGATTAGAGCCCAAATTTATTCCGACTTCCACGACGGTCTCAGTCTGGCATAAGGCAAATTTGGCACTGGGATGAAAGGGTAAAATCACGCAGGCAACTCCATTACTTGACTCCTTCCGCCTGAATGTACTCGGGCGGCAACCTGGATTTGATAAATGGGACTTTAAAGGCTTGTCTAGGGTGGGAGACTTGTGGGTGAAGGGTAATGTGGTATCTTTCAGTAATTTGCAACAAAAGTACCAACTGAGTAATGGAGAGACATTTTGCTATCTTGAGGTCCAGAGTGTGTTGAGTAAGGTTCTCCCTAGAGGTGAGGACCTGCCCGCGTCTTCCCCTTTGGAGGACTGGCTATTGGATTCTCTCCCTAAGAAATCCATATCTCTCACATACCGTAAGACTCTCAACAACTCACCCGACTGCTCGATAAAGTCCGTACAAAGTGGTGCTTTGATGTGGGTGAGATAATATAGGAGTGGAGGGAAGCTCTGGCATCACCCCGGGAGGTTGCAATTCGTTCCCGCTTTAAATTGGTTCAACTCAAATTGTTGCATAGGGCGTATTATACGAGCTCTGTGCTGGTGAAGATGGGTTTTCCAGTATCTCCACTATGTCCCCGTAGTTGTGGTCATATCGGTATATATCTGCACCAATGGTGGGATTGCCAGGTTCTTCAGGGCTATTGGGTAAAAGTCATCGCTGTAATGTCTCATATTTGCTGTAAAGTAGTGGAAGCCACTCCGAAATTGTGCCTCCTGAACATCTGGGACGCCACAGATTTATCTAGGCCAGAGCGCATATGGGTCACCTTGGGTTGCATGGTTGCAAAATGCAATATTGCTAGAGCCTGGAAAGGAGGGATTGCTTTAACGTGTGCTGACTGGGAGTCCGAAATGGATTGGTGCATGCAAGCTGAGCGAGTGGTGTATGAAAGTAGAGGATGTCCGTGTAAATGTTCGAAAATCTGGGCCCCCTGGAATAAGAGCAGAGGCTGGCTATGTGCTCCTTTTGCGGATACCTCCCCGTTTAATGCCGATGGTGAGAAAATGTAATTGTGCGTTGAAAGACTGTCTATGACTAAGTACCCTTCAATCGGGCTCCATTTGACTGCAATTTTTAGACTGCTTTGAATTATTTGGGTTGAGGACTTTCATTTATTGTACATTGTGCATATAGGATGTTGGTTTATTTTGCATTTGGTTGTTTATTGTAATGTCTTTTGATTTGTTTTTTCTTTACAATAAACAGATCTATAAAAAGATTGAAAAAAAAAAAAGAATTATGGTTTTTTTGGTATTATGCATGGGTGGTCTTCAGAGCGAAGTATGGCCTCCCAGGCGAAAGGTGCTCGTGATGCAGCTGCAATGTATGGTTCATCCAGCATCCATTCCTGCAGTGAACGGTTTCTGCTCAAGCCAAGTCTCCTGGAAAAGAAAACTGCGCAGTCAGCATCAGGCGAAGGAAAACAGAAATCTCCTTGGTCAGAGCCCAGTGATAAGGTTTTAAGTATGATTATACTCACCTAAGAAACATCTGCATAACTATAGTCTGGATCAGAAGTAACCTAATGGGCAGAGTAAAATTATTTCATGCCCATGAGGAAGATATAGTATAAAACAAAGAATACAGTATAATTTAGAAAACAATATATCATTTGTATTGCAGAATGTTATTTGCATAACATTATGTACTGATTTTAATGTACACAAAATTAAACTAAAACAGGACTCTGTGGCCTTATATCTGGAGAAGTGTCTGAAACTACGTCTAAAAAAATTTCTAAACCGGAATGAGTCAAAATTTTGAGGAACTGTGTCATTCTAAATCACAGATACCATCACTGAATAAATGGTGAAATAAAATGTAATGAAAATTACACCACTATTCTAGTTTCTTTTATTTTTTTAAGTTCAAGAAAACTTTATTGAATAACATACCAGTGTCAATAAAGAATACAACTTAATCTCCTCATAGTAAAATATGCGGTCTAAACAAATTTGGAAGTGTACGAATCAGACTCATAAATGAAAATATAATAGAATACAAGTAACATCTAAAATCTGAGCATTAATGAAATAGAGAAGAGAAGAGGAACATTTAGGGGTCAGGGAGGTTTAGGAACTTCTTGCTGTAATGGTTGTGGTTGAGAAAATCTTTGAGCACTCACATCAAGAAATAATGTAACTGGTGACCATAAATCCAAACGTTTCGTTGCTAATTTTAGAGGGTAAACAAAAGCAGTATCTAGCCGGTGATTATGACGAACGTTGTACCACCAGGCTCTATAGGAAATTTTTGTAAAGTCTTTCCAGTTTATGGTGATTTGCTGAAAAGCGACAGCTAACAACAGATCTATAATCTTAACATTGAATGACATATTTTCCCATACAGGTGAGAGGCTCCCTAGAAAAGTATTGGAGAAGTAGTTTATTTTATTAAATAATCTTTTTACTGTGCTTCACATAGATTCGAACAATCACAAAAGAGGAAATATGCATCTTAGTTGGGGGCTTTTGGAAACGTCGCCCATAAATCAGTAAAATTCGCCCTTGGTTAAGACAGGTAAAGTTTTCTGACACCACACATCTCCCCTTAGGTGAGGTTTTTTATCCCTGTTCTTGCCTCATGTGACAATTTCCTGCCAGGTGGTGTCCTGTGTTTGAATCATCCTGCCATAGAAAATCGTGACTGCGCCTTTAATTCCTCCCAATAGTATCCCGGGAATGACGTGCAAGGAAGGAGTGATGGTTTTTGATAATGAGGGATGCAGGGTAGCGGTTTGTTGTGGTAGGATATTGAGTGGGGAATTTGGTGGCACTCAGGGCTTTGCCAAGGTTGGTCATTTGAACCATGGAAAGGGAAAGTGCATTTGACCACGGGGGTCCACCCACTTCCCGGAGATGCACTGAATGGAAACTAGAGAGATGTTTTGCTGCAGCAAAGGGCCACTACTTACTGTACTTGGCAATTTTCATGCTTAATCCAGCCTCTGATGGAATTTGGCAACAGACTCCACCCCCATCTTTAGCACTAGCAGCAGATGGGGAACAACCCAGGGCAAAATCTTTGACATGGGGACATAATGGCCAGCCAGCTCACTAGGCTGTGTGGAGAGAATGCCAAGAGGACAAAAGGATCGCATCACCAGAGGAGGCCCATCCTGGAGCACATGGGGCAGGCCATCATCATGCCAAAACAAATAGGAGGGAGTTATGACCAACTATATTAAAAGATACATCTCCACTGGAGAATGTAAATGGTACAAGGAAAGTCACATGACTCCAGCTCGCACAGTACCAACAAACCAAGGCATAACACAGGCCCTTTCTGCCCGTGTGGGGCAGCCCCCCCCCCACCCTTCAGGGGGAGGCAGTATTTCATGAGGGCCCCCATTCAGTCTAAGGCCAAAGAATAGCTGTGAGATATGGGAGACTCAGTAGCCCCTCCTCACATGCTGCGGGTGGACATCATTTTGCATTAGATCACTGTTGGGAAACCAACACAGAATCACAGCAAAGGGGTTGATGAGAGTGACCAATGAACACAGGGTCACAAACTGCAAGCCCCCATCCAATAGGAAATGAAGATGGCGCAGCCGCAGAAGACTAAGAATGAACTGAACAAGACGCAGATGCCATCCAGCAGCAAAACACTTGCTCACAAAATGAGGGGAGGAATGAGATTGTGGGTGGAACACCCCCAAACCTCTAGCAAAAACAAGGAGTGGGAACAAGTCCAAGAAAGAGGGACAACCACTTTTTTGCTAGCAGTGAAGGGTGGGGAGCTAATCAGTAAGTAGATGACACAAGAGGAAAACTAGGAAGACATACACAAGTCACAGCTCAACCGAGAGTGGGTGGAGACTGCAACAGTAGGCCAAGCAGTGCACTGGCACTCACCAGTACCAATGTGCCCTGTCCCAGTGCCAGATTTAGCCACAGGAGAAAGTGCAGGGAACATTTCAACTTCAGACTCCATCCACAGAAAAGCAAGGTTGGGCAGAAAGACCAATTCTAGAAGGCAGACACCCTACAAAGAGAAGGGCGGTCACCACAGACAAGATCATCCAGGGGACTAGAGACTGTGCAAAAAAGTACCTCAAAGTAGGCAGATGTACAGCATAATCAGGCACGTCCAACTCCAGCAAAACATAGAAGAGGTCACAATGGGCAGATCACCATTTCCACCCACACCAAACAAATCACGCAAGGGAGAGGGCTGTATGATGGAACATGGAGTAAAAGTCCCATCCCCACATACACCAAGCCACTCAAGAATGCACACAGGGAAGCCCACTCTCTACCCTGCTTTATCATTATAAAGAAACACAAAAGGTGTGGCATGGGAAAAGAAGAGTCGCACAAAGGGAGCGGGCACAATACACTCCTAGGCACATAAAATGACAACAGGGACAGCCCACTCAAAAAAATGTAGACCAAGCATAGTAAAAGGGCAGCAAACATAGACAAGGTCAGGCAATCAAAAACAAAAAAAACATCCATAGCTCCAGTCCACTCAGCCAGACACAAACAGCAAAAAGGCCATGCTTTGCATGGACAGCCCCGGGTCACAGACTGAACCCCATGAAGAAAGTGGGATAGGAAGCTCAGATAAACTGAGTCAGAGGGGTGGCAGGGCACAGTTCACACAAACCCAAACTAAGCAGCAAGCAAAGATGTAAGTCCAGCTTCATTCGGCGCCCTAGGAAATAGGGTGAACACTATTGACCTTCTGAAATGAGGGCCCCACACTTCATCCAGAGAAGCTACACCGCAAGCATAGCAGGGAGAAAACGGAGAATGAACTCAGACCCAATCCTCACCTTGCATGAGAAGGAGCAGTAACTAATCCAACAATCCCCCATAGAGAGCAATCCTAACAACATCCCCAAGCCTAGCAGAGAGATAGGGATGGGCAGGCTAAATATTGTAACCAGCACTACAGAGTCGCAACATGACCAACTGGCAGGAGAACAGAAGAAGACACAAGACCAAGGTGATGGGATACACAACCCACACACTCCAAGCCCAGCATGAAATACAGGAGAAAGCCTGAAGTCAGATCCCAGTCAAAAAAAGAAAAAAAGAAGGGGGAACTTAACTACCTTTCAGCACCAAGCACTTGTTCAACAAACAGAGCAGGCCCACCCGAGTCACAAGCGCTGCTGGGAGAGCAGGGTTGGGCCCACAGACAATCCCCACTGGCCAGAGAGGTAAATCATATACATTGATGGAGGACCTCCATGTCATGGGGGAGATCAACTACAACCCCAGTCCCAAACTCAACAGGTAGACAAGCAAAGGATAAGTTAAACACTAGGGCTAGCACCACACAGTGCAGCACAAGTCCAGCAGGGAGGCACAGATGCACATGTCGCCAAGTCCAGGCCACAAGCCCAGCATAAGTAGCAAGTAAAAGGCAAGAACAGAACAAATAGCAGAAGCAGACTGCCGTCAGAATGAACAAAAGGAGAAGAATGCACAAACACAGCTTAACAAGCTAAGCAGGAACTCACAATCAGAGAGAATATAATTCACATATAATCCTTCTGGATGCAATGACTGCTCTACAAACCTATATGAACGCCCAGTGTAGAAGTTGAGATATTAATTTATTCAATCAAAAGATTTTTCGTAGGTAGTAATTTTACCAAGATCCCTAACATCTGTTAAGTTTATCTCAATGCACTGCCTAGTGAAATTGTAGGACATACCCTAGATGACGTTTGTTCTAATAACCCCAATCTTGAAGTAGACGCGCCTATTCACTATACTTGGTCAGACCACAATCTAATCCCCCTCAGAATCTTGATCCACTCAGATGCCACTCCCCCTGTCCACCACGACTATGGGCCCTCACACCCTACGTAAATGGGGAAAAACGATGACTGAACCAGACAACCTCACGCCTATCTTCCCCGCGCTCCAACCCCCATGGGAATCTCAGCAGAAGACCTTCTTTTATTCAATAACTTGAATACCAATGCAGCTAATGATCTAGTCCCGGTATTATCTCTTAAGAAGGGCAGACCCCACCTTTCAACTCTATGGTTCTCCTCGACCGTAGCAGAGCAACAGCTGTTCTGCAATCAATAATAACGCAAATGTCGACAGGCATACAATCTCGAAGACCTGCAGCGCTTCAAAACAGCGCAGAAAGAATATCATGCCCTGACCAAGACAGCTAAAAAGAGCATACTTTACTGCCCATATGTAAGAGGCCCAGTTTGAAAACAAATTTTAACAGCTCCAAATCCGTTCTTCAATCCAGAGCATTCCCCCCTCACACACCCTACGTGACCAGATCTCTTCTTTATGAAGAGAAAATACTTGCTATTCAATAGGTCGTTCCAATTATTACACCCCTCTCTGACTGTGGTTTTCTAGATACCCCCTCAAAGGTAGGATAGCAACTTTGGCAGCCTTTCAGGAGATCTCACTTTCAGAGTCACGACAGGCCATTCTTTGATGTAAATCTGGTTCTCCCAACGACTCCTGTCCCATTGCCACTCTTCATAAGGACATTGACATTGTCAACCACTTTATTAATAAAATTCTCAATATCTCATTATCAATGGCTAAGGTTCTCTGAGATTAGAAATTGGCAGTGATGAAACCCCTGCAAAAAAATCTCTTGCAGACCCTGCCACCTTGTCCAACCTTCACACCATCTCATTGATCCCAATACTAATCAAAGGGCTTGAAAACTTTGTCAATGGCCAACTCACCTTCTTTCTGGAAAATTCTAATGTACTTCATCCTGAGCAATCTGGTTTTTGTCCTAAACATTCCACAGAATCTGCTCTGTTGGAAGTTTCTGATACTATAACAGTGACCCTGGATGCGGGAAACAATGCAGTGCCAATCCTACTGGATCTTTCTGCCGTGTTCAATATTATCTCACGCGACATACTCGGTCAACAAATCAAGGACTGTTGCATTTCTCATAAAACACTGACCTGGATCTTTTTTAACTGGTAGGAGATCATTAGTCACGTTAGGACCTTTTTCATCTACAGAAAGACTTGTGGCATCAGGAGTTCCTCAGAGCTCATCTCTCAGCCCTGCATTGCTCAGTATATACATGACCCCCACCCCCCAATCTTGCTGATAACTTCTTTTGAGATTGCTACGACATCATACGCGGATGATACACAGCTGATTCATACTGTCTTGAGCGCCCCCGCTCGTCACCGCGTTCCATCACAGATTTCTTTCCTGCACACCAGTTTTTGCTGCACTTACCTGTTTCCTCACTGTTGTACACTGTTGGGTTGTGGAGACGTCTCCGGAGCACTCTTGCTGTGACGGGCGGAGTCTTTTCTTCCGGGTTGCAGTCTTCTTTCCGGAGCATCAGCTGTTTTTGACGTTCCCTCGCCGGCTGTTCCTCGCTCATTTCAGCTTCTCTTAGACAGCGCTCCCAAAACTTCTTTTTCTTTAACAAACCTGTAAGGAAAGAAAGGGGAAAAATGTATTTAAAGAATCCTACGGCCACATGCATCAACCTATTTAGGAAGTGCAAACGGTGCGAATCAGTAAATTTGGCCGTTTGCGATTCCTAAATACGTTTTTGGGATGCATCATACATTTTTGTGAAATTCGCTATTTTTAGCGATTTCCAAAAATGCGATTGCTTTTAAGGAATCGCAAATTTGCGATTCCTTAAAAGCAATGCATGATTGTTTTTCAAATTGCGAATTAGCAATTAGGGGGTGCAAACTACCACGAGGTTGAACCTCGTGGTAATTTGCGAAAAGTTATGAAAATGCTCAAAAATGCAATTTTTAAACTTTCATGTTACAGACACACATGTCCTTAGGACATGTGTGTGTGAAACATGCACTTTAAAATACATTTCAGGGGTGCAGTGGGGGGTCCTTTGGACCCCCCTCTGCACCCTTGGAATGCATTAACAAATTGCGAATCGCATTTTCAAATTCGCAATTTGTAAATGCCTTCCCATTGACTCCTATGGGCCTTTTGGCCCATAGGAATCAATGGGATTTGCGAAATCGCAATTAGGAATTCGCATAATATTTGCGATTCGGTAAAAATTGCGATTTTTACCGAATCGCAAATATTGTGCGAATAAAATCATGCATCCCATTTTGCGATTCCTTATTTGCGATTCCCTAAAAATCGCAAATAAGGAATCGCAAAACCTTACAATGATGCATGTGGCCGCACGTCTCTTAACTCATGGTGGTTTGGAGAAATAGTATTTCTATAATATATCCTACTTATCTGATTTCCTGCATGCCACGTAGTGTGGCTTTGAGCCTCTTCTTTGTTTTTTCTGCATCTTCTCTTATGCTGTAATATAAGAGAGTTGTAATAGGTTATTTCCTGAACCCTAAGGATAGCCTATTCTAATCTGACCCAGCAGCTTTTTGTACAGCGTTTCCCTTATTTTATCCAGTCTAGGAAAATATGTTTTTTGTTTTTTTCTAGTAGTATCAGGATAGATATATTTTTGGGTCTAGTAGATATATATGGTGGCTTTTGTTAAGGTCAGTACTGTTCACACTTTTCATAAATTGAATACCAAGTTCTGCAGCCCTAACGTTAATGCGTAGTACCTTTTATTATTGTAGACACAACAGTTATAAGTGAATACCTGCACATCTGTACCGTCAATTGAATTGGAAGAGGGTCGTTCATCAGGTATATCACTTCTAAATATACATCACATTATTATTAATACGACCTTCCTCTGTATGCATGAATATTACTTACTGTATGTTATTTTCACATAGGATATATCTGCAATCAACCCCGTAGGAATATCGTGCCATTGTGTTAAACTCCTTCTTCCTTTCCTTGTTGTGTTTTCCCCTCTTTCACCTCTTTGGCTTTGACTGTGTTGGGCTGAATTGGTGGGTGAGGGAAGTTGGGACCTGGCATCTGTTCGTCCACCTCGCCCCTGTGTAAACACCAGGTGAGCTCTACACTCTCAATGGATAAAGGGTTCTTTGGCACAGAACTGAACTTCCAAACTGTCTAACAGAAAGTTGTCCTGTGGATGCTATCAAGCCACTTAAGGGGCAGAAACTCAGAGAGTGGACAAACAAACACTCGGGGACGACACTCAGGGATAGACAAGAACTCAGGGGACAGGCACTCAATTTCTGTGAATGAGTACATGCATAAAGGATATGGATGTTTGTTTGAGTAGTATGAGTGATATGTTTAAGGATGTGTGGGATGTTTGTCGAATTAAGGTGTTATGTTTCCGAAATCCTCATGTTGTATTAATTTGGTTTTCTAAGAAATGTGTTTTTTTTTAATGAAAAATGAAAATAAAAATCCGACTATCAGGATATAATGTGTTGCCTGGACATCAGTTGTTCTTGTTTCTGGTCTTTGTGAGCCTATACCTGCTGTATGGTTATTGAGGACTCTTTGTCAGCCTTACCTTAAATTAATTGGGGTAGACTATTTCTGTTCTCTGAAATCGACTGTTATTTCCCCTGCTAGTCTGCCTCTTATCACGTTTTTCAGGGGGCCCTTTCCTTCTTATTGGTCTGAACTTCCAAACTGTCTGACATAAAGTTGTCCTGTGGATGCTATCAAGCCACTTAAAATGCATACAGACAAAATTGTGATCCTGCTATTTGCAAGTCTCACTGCTTTTCTTCAATTCAATGGTGGACAAACTCGGTACTCACCTCCTTAGCCACAGTGGAAGTGGCAAGAAATTTAGCAGTGGAATTCCACACCTAACTTTCCTTCCACACTCAAGTTCTTGGTGTGGCTGGGACATGTTTTAACTAAATCAAATCCTTAAGAAAGTTTTTGATTTCCCGCCTGAAAAACAGCTGCTTCTGCTTTTATTACTTCCAGACTTGATTACTGTAACAGTCTCTATGCAGGATCCTCAAAACAAATACTTCCTACACTTCAGATGGAGCAACATGCGGCAGCCAGACTTGTGCTAAAACTCACCAGATGCAGTTCTACTTTTACTGCTTTCTCCTCTAAAAATTCTAGACTGGCAACCGGTATAAAAAAGGATCCTTTTTTAAGACCCTTTCGCTGGTTTTCTCGTCTTTGTTAAAGTTAGAGCTATCGGCATTGCTCATGACATTATTTTTGTTTTTAAAACATAAATAAATGGCATTGTCTTTTTTTTTTTTTTTTTTTTTTAAAACCTTTATTTATGAATGCACAATACACAGCGTCTGCCTACAACCCCGCAGGGCCGGCCGCTATGACATAAACGGATGGTTAGAAAGTAAATTTGGAGACAGTACACTGTTAAAGCAATCTCTCGAGACTACATTGTCGGATGGAACATAGCGCCATATCAAATAGGATAAGAAAGGTTTAATTTTATGATTTTGTCGAAAAGAACAACAACACACAAACACATGGTATCATAATGGCAAGGGTCGCTGGAGGGGGGGGAAAGGGGGGAAAGAACGCTAATAAATAAGGAAGCACATATGGCGAGGGGGGGGCGAGCACGAGAGAGAAAGCAAAGGCTATACTGGAAATTGGAAAAGGAACGTCAATCATGGAGAGGAGGGGAGAGGAACCTCATAGTCCAGCGGAGGGGAGCAAATGTCTCCGCGGTACGAATTCCACTGAGCCCAGACCCTGGACCATTTCTTGGGACGCCCCCGCGCCTCATACACAGTTTTTTCTCGGAACATGCACTAGTCCATGTTCTCTTTCCAGGCACTGAGCAACGGTAATCTAGGGGAGCCCCAGAGCTGCGCTATATCTCTCTTTGCGACCATGTTGCCCAGAGTAACCCAAAGTGTCTGGGCAGCATTACAATCCGACGGTTCCCACACATTGAGCAGGCAACGTCGTGCTTCGGGAAGGAGTGGGATCCCGGTGACACGACCCATAACACCATGCACTCTAGACCAAAAGGCTGCAATCATCGGGCATTCCCACAGAACATGAAGGAAGGTACCATCCATACCACATCCACGCCTGCACCGTCCATCTGAAACCAGACCCATTCGCACCAGACGCATTCCAGTCAGATACACACGGTGGAGGATCTTCAACTGGACAAAACGAAGCCGAGCTGGGATAGCCACCTCCTTAGGGGAGGATACAGCTGACTGCCAGTCCTCGTCGTCAAGTTCGAGCCCGTCAGCCGTCCAGGAAGCACGAAGTTTCTCAAGTTGGTCAGCCCTGTTGTTGACAAGCTTTTTATATATTAAGGAAATAGTGCTATCGGGGACATGGCCGTCTAAAATACGATCCTCCAAAGGGGAGGACTGCGGGATATCGGTGCCAGATGGAAAGACGGAGGACAAGGCATGTCGAACCTGCATATACCGGAAGTGCTCCCTATCATCGAGCCGGTATTCCAGTTTCAATACCTCGAAGGATTTAACAGCGCCCCGTGCCCATAGATCCTCCACCTTACTGATCCCAATCATGTCCCACTTCTCAAATCCTTTCGTCTTCCACAGATTACCCAACCGATCCGAGTCATACAATGGCGTCATACGTGTCAGCCTACCACCCCAGCCCGTGGCCACAGTAGCATCTCTCCATGCCCTCACTGCACATTTCGTCGGGCCTGTAAGGAGTCGAAAGGGTGCCTTTGAGTACAGAGCCCTATTAAAGTTGCCACCGGGCAATAATAGTTTATCCAAAGCAAAGGCGGGAGCAGGTTCCGGAGCGTACGTCGCTTGGTTGATAGCGCTCAGGTGTGAGGCCCAGTAATAGCGTCTAATATCCGGCAACGCAATACCACCGTCATACCATGAGAGGGTGAGCTTGGACAAGGCAATCCGGGCACGACCATCCCAAATCAGTTGTCGCTGTAAACTCTCAACCTCACGGAAGTAGCGAGCAGGGACAGGATCGAAAAAATTCTGCAGGGCGTAAAGAAACCGGGGGAGCGACATCATTTTAAAGAGTGCCGCTCGGCCCAATGGGGATAGGGGCAATTCACGCCACCGTCGCACGTCCTGCTTGAGTCTACGGAGCGGTGCATACAAGTTCCGCTCATAGCGGACCGAAGAGACCATAGAGACATAGATCCCTAAATACTTGAAGCCGTCAGTCGCTACCAATATGGGAAACCTGCGAGGCAGAGGCGGCAGCGCCCCGGCTATGACGTAAACACAGGACTTGGTCCAGTTGATGACTAATCCTGAGTTCTTACCGAAGGATGTGAGAACGTCAAAGAGGACGTTAAGCGACTTTTGAGGGGAAGTAAGATAAAGAAGGATATCATCCGCGTACAAGGAGACACGATCCTCAAGATCTGGAGACCATCTGATCCCTTTAATAGAGGGTTCCCACCAAAGCCACGCAGCAAGGGGCTCAAGCGCCAATGCGAATAGAAGCGGGGAGAGCGGACAGCCCTGACGAGTGCCACGGCCTAAGGGGAAGGGGTCAGAGCATCTACCATTTACCACAACCTGAGCCAATGGTCGTTCGTAAAGGAGCCTGACCCATGCGATAAAGTTAGGACCAAAGCCAAACTTAGCGAGAGCCGCCCAGAGATAGGGCCATTCGATAGTGTCGAAAGCCATAGTGGCGTCTAAGGAGGCGACCACTGCCGGCTCGGCGAGAATTGGAGCCCTCGCGAGAACACTGTGGAGCCTACGCAGGTTAAGGGCCGTGTTCCTATGCGGGATGAAACCGGATTGATCCGGATGGATCAAGTCGCAAATCACCTTCAGCAACCGATTGGCCAGAACCTTGGCCAGGATTTTGGGTTCCGCGTTCAGGAGAGAGATGGGGCGGTAGGAAGTGCAGCGGTCACGAGGCTTGCCATCCTTATAAATGACCACTATGGTAGCAAGGCGCTGCTCGAGGGGGAGGCTTCCAGCCTCAACCGCCTCGAGAAACATGTTGCGCAGATGGGCGGCCATTTTGTCCGGACAAAGTTTGTAAAGTTCAATGGGCAGTCCATTTGGGCCCATCGCCTTTCCCGAGCGCAAAGATCGGATAGCAAGGGCAATCTCATCAACGGTGAAAGGGGCCTCCAAGACAAGACCATCTTCATCTGAAACAGTAGGCAGGGCGATATCTCGCAATAGCAGCCTGGAATCAGCCTCATCCCGATCACTAACAGGTGTATAAACCTTCCGGAAGTGGTCTACAAAGCAATCAACAATTTCACCAGGATCGGAGACACTCTCACCGGATTCGCGAACAATGACAGGCACAACACGACTCGCTCGTTCAGCCTTATCCAGCCATGCCAGGAGCTTGCTAGCTTTGTCACCCACATCATACAGTCGGCCTAGTTGATTCGCTCGCATCAATTTAGCAGCATCAGTGACACAAGCTTTATAATCAGCTTGTTTTAGTTCCAAAGTATGCAACAATGCAGGCGTGTCATCCCCACCCAACTCACTTTCAAGCGCAGTGATCTCAGTTTCAAGAGCCAGAACAGCCTCCCTCTTTACCCTACGCTCAGCAGCAATGAGTGATAGAGCGGAACCCCTGATAACCGTCTTGAAGGCCTCCCAAAGAACAGTAGGGGAGGTGACCGAGCCCACATTCCCATCAAAGTAACAATCTATTGCCTTCACCAAATCTGAGCAGAGCCGGGGGCTTCGGAAATGCCAGGGAGGGACCGGGGGGACCCTGTTACCAAGCAGACCACCCACCGAAATCTTAATCATCAAGGGGGAATGGTCCGAGATACCCCGGGGAAGATGTCGTACCTCCCGGACAGTGGACAGAGTGGAAGCTAACATAAAGAAATAATCGATACGAGAGAGGCTGTCATGCGCACCAGAGTGAAAAGTATACTGCTGGAGTGTGGGGTGTAGTGAGCGCCAAACATCCACCAGGCCAAAAGTATCAGCCATCTCATTGAGCCACATCTGGGACGGCAGCAGGACTCTAGGGGGAAGTCGATCACATTCACCAGACATAACAGAATTGAAGTCCCCGCCCAAGATTAACAATCCATCAGGAAGGCCAAGAAGAGTCCTGCCAAGATCAGCATAGGTGGTAGCCTGCAACCCCGGGGGAATATAAACAACAACCAGCACAATCTGTTTACCCTCCCACCTCCCGGAGACAGCAGCATACCGCCCGCGGTCGTCGAGGATAACCTCGTCAATAGCAAGAGCTAGGGAGGACTTCACCATGATACCCACACCCCGGGACCCAGAGGTGAAACCAGCATGTGCGACCAGGCGATAACCCCGGCGGTCGAGGGCCTTACAAGCATTTCCAATTAAGTGGGTCTCCTGAAGGAACACAACATCGGGGGCATGACGCCTCAAAAATTGTAACACAATGCCCCGCTTGATCCTGTCACCCAACCCGTTGACATTCCAAGAAAGAACCCGCATTTCACCCCACTCCAAATTGCGGCAAAGCAATCCACCCCACCCCCCCTCCACAACCCCAAGGTCGGAATAATTGCAATCAGTGAAATACCATGAAAAAAGAGACATAACAAACAAAACGAAACACAACCAAGTCCCCAGGAACCAACCCCCAAACAGAAACCCGTTACAACACCCCCCTCCCTGCACCCCTGCTGACTAAAAAGCCACCCCCAACTGCAGTGTGCCTGTCGCCCCATCTTATCTACACAAAGAACCCCCCGAGGAGGAAGGGAGAAATCACCCGTTCCCGCACCGCCACGGGCATAACCATAGAGCACACAGTCAATTTACTCTGTACAGTACGTAGTCTCAGTCTGGACCTCCGGGGGCCCATGTTACTCCTGGGCCGTTGCACCACCTTCCGCACCACCAGGGCCTCCGCTCTCAGAGTCATCCGTCGGCAACGAGTCCAACCAGTCGGCAGCACGCTCCGGCTGATCAAAAAAGTAGGCACGTTCTCTGAACTCAATCCGCAGTCGGGCTGGAAACAACATGGCGTACTTCAGTCCCCGGTCTCTCAGGCGACTCTTCACTCCGAGGAACCCAGATCGTTGTCGCTGCACTTGGGGAGTGAAGTCAGGATAGATGGAGATAGAGTTATTGTCATATTTCAACGGGCCGTGTTTACGGGCGGCCTGGAGGATAGCGTCTCTATCTCGATAGTGAAATAGCCTTGCAATGATAGGCCTCGGCGGGCCTCCTGGTTTCACCTGTCCTCCTGGAAAACGATAGGCGCGCTCTACGGCAAATAACTTACTGAGTCCAACCGGAGCAAGTTTAGCAACGATAAGTTCCTCGACCAATAAATCGATCGAGGCAGCACCATCACTTTCCGGCACTCCAACTAGGCGTATGTTGTTCCGCCTGGCCCTGTTGTCGTAGTCCTCCATACATTTAAGCAGCAGATCATGCGAGGCACGCAGATTCCCAATCTCAGACTGCGCCTCCGCCATGTCCGTTACCAGGTTCGACGCCTTCAGGTCTAGTGCCTTCACCCTCTCATTCGTTTTGGCAAGATCGGCCCGAATAAGAGTAACATCCACAGCCACCGTGTCTATCTTGGACACAATGGCTTCGTATTGCTGACTCATATCGGCCTTAAGTCCAGAGATGGCAGCCAACAGGTCTTGGAGAAAATACTTCAGAAGAGGACGACATGTCCGTTTGAGGTCCTTCAGCGCCCACGCTTGTGACACCGGGGGAGCCTCTCGGCTGGGTGTAGCGTTCGATCATATTGGACTGGATCGACCCCCCCGGGTTACAGTCTTCCTGCGTTTTTCGGACTCAGGTTTTGTCGCCATGTTGCAATCGATGGCGGCCGAGAACCCAAGAGAGGCAGTGGGACGGAGAAAAATCCAGAAACTCCGAAGTGCAGGTCGAAGAGGGAATACCGCAGGCCTCCTTGCCAGCCCGATGATGGAAAGTGTGCACTGTGAGGGCAGCAGGCGAAGACAGAGTAGGAGGAGACAGAGACAATGAGGCCGGAAACCGAAAGTGAAAGTGGTACACCACCGGTGGGCCAGATGCCAGGCAGCCGTTGTTGTTGCATTACAGTTCGGCCACAGTAGGCAGCCGAGTCCCCGGTCACGCCAGTGGGCAGGCCAAAAAGTTGAAGACGACAGAAAAATGTTCCCCGAGGTCCGATTTCGACCAAAAAAGGATCGTCAGCATCAGTGAGAGTAGCACTTCAAAAGCCCGTCGAAATGATCAGGATAAGTGTAGGATAGATAAAGAAGGGCGGCGCGGGTCTCGGGAGCTCTCTGCTCACGCGACCATCTTGGATGCCCGCGTAGCTCCTCCCCAATAAATGGCATTGTCATTTACAATGCCAATAGCTTAATCTCTGACAAATGCGAGACCTCTTGCATTTGCACCCACACACACACACAGAGCCACACGCACCCGCACACACACACACAGAGCCACACACACACACACACACAGAGCCACACACACACACAGAGCCACACACACACAGAGCCACACACAGAGAGGGCCACACACACACACAGAGCCACACACACAGACAGAGCCACACACACATAGACAGAGCCACACACACACACACAGACAGCCACACACACACAGACAGAGCCACACACTCTCACACAGACAGAGCCACACACACACACACACACACACACAGACAGAGCCACACACACATACAGACAGAGCCACACACACACAGACAGAGCCACACACACACACACACACACAGACAGAGCCACACACACACACACAGAGCCACACCCACACACAGAGCCACACACACACTAGCCAGCACGCCGCATACCAAGCACAACTTTATAGGAACAGTTGTGAAGTCCTTCACCAAATTAAGCAACAGAGAAAAACAATGTGACACACTCTTTCTCTCTATAACTTAAAGCCAGAGAACAATTCTTGACAGAACATTCTGAATCTTATTCAAAATAAATTCAACATGTCATTAAGGCACGCCCACCTCAGCAACCGCTGTGGAGGCAAGTGACTAACAAACACGAACAACTCATTAGGCACAACACCACACACATCCATCTCAAAGACACAGAACCACACACACACACACGTGTAACACAACTCATCCACCGCACGCAGACACCGGCAGTGCACCCAGAGTCCCGCCACCTGCCAGGGACGGACATCTCACTGGTGTGGGGTGTGTCTACACAACCAGCAAAGCCTAGGGCCACACCTTCCCAACACCAACATCACACACTGCAGCTCCATGAACAAGCCACCGGTGCGAAACCGAGAGCCACACCAGAAGCACCATGCCGAAACACCAGCCAGGCTTAGTCTAGTGCAAGGGAACAGTAACCAGACAGATGCACAGCACGAAACCTATCAGGGTAAAATCGCTTGGAGCCCCTACTCTCAGACTGCGCGCTATAGGAATGCCAAAAATGTAACACAACATAGCAACACGTACTATGTAACATAAGCAAATAAGAGATAAAACATGACAGGGGTGTAGCACACAACACAACCGAGGACAGCGCTTAAGAGAGTGATATTCAGAACACATCATAAGACACAGCTCCTGGTATTCAGCACACGTCATGGGACACAGCTCCCCGACGGGGGGGCATTGTGGGGCGCTTTCACTCACCTCCAGCACCATCTCCGTCAGCTGGAAGCGCTCGTGCGAGAGCTGGTCGGGCCCCACGGGCTAGTGGTAGTAGGCGCACAGCACCTCATAGCGCTTAAAGGCCTGCTTCAAGCCGCGCCCCGTCAGCTTCAGCACCCGGTCCTTGCCGTCGTAGGTGGGGAAGTCCAGACCCTCCTCTGCCCGGCAGAGCGCGGGCAGGAGCAGCGCCAGCAGGAGGCGCCCCGGGCACAGCATAGCACCGACTCTAGGATCCGACACTCAGGGAGTGGACAGACAGGCACTCAGGGAGCGGGCACTCAAGGGGCAGAAACTCAGAGAGTGGACAAACAAATACTCGGGGGACGACACTCAGGGACAGCCAGGCACTCAGGGGACAGGCACTCAAGGAGCGGCCACTCAAGGGGCAGAAACTAAGAGAGTGGACAAACAAATACTCGGGGGACGACACTAAGGGACAGACAGGCACTCAGAGGACAGGCACTCAGGGCGTGGACAGACAGACACTCAGGGAGTGGACAGACAGGCACTCAGGGAGTGGGCACGCAGGGGAAATGGGCGGATGTGCGTGGGCGCTGACCGGGGAGATGCGAGAGGAGAGGGGAGGGGGGCTGTAGGACCTCACACTATGTAAACCCCGCCGGGAGGTGTGTCACTGCGGAGGGTAATGGGGGCTCCGTCTCACTCAACACAGGCCTTGGTGGGACACTCCAGGACCGACAGACAGACAGACGGACACAGCCAAGGGTGAGCAGGGGGGTGGGGGCTGTGAGGGGATTTAGGCATGGTAGTGGGGGCGGATCCACGTGGAGTGCTACATTTCATTCAGCCCTCTGGACTTTCCTGAGACAGTGGCCGGTCTTTCCGCAGTCTTTCCCGAGCAGCGCAGGGACCGGAGCAGAACTAGGGGGGTAGAGAGGCTCGGAGGCCTGGCTCCCCAAAACTTTGGTATCTTTGTTCACGGAAAACTTCAGAGCCCGGCATTATTTTCCCTCAATAGTTCGCGTTTTGCATCAGCTCTCTGCTTTTCCTGTATATGGAGTAGATATTTTTTTTGTAAGCTCTAATTTATTTTTTTCAGCGTGGCTCTCTGATACCTGCCTGCAGGGGAGTGCGCTCTCGGCGTCATGGCTGCGAGGGAGGGGTGCACTTCAGAGGGGGTACATACTGGATATGGAGGGGTGCTGGTAAACGAGGGGTGACGGAGTGAGAGATTTGGGGCACACTGGGAGCGAGAATTGACGTAAGATTTGTGGGCAGTGAGAGAAAAGGCAGGGTACAGAAGGGTGACTGGGCGGGGGGGCACAAATCACTGTAGAGGGAGCAGGGGATGTATGAGGGTGCAGTGTACGGGGCACCATTGTGAATGGGGATGACGCCATGAACATAACCATTTTTCTCCGAGTTCATGCAGAAATGCCTCGGAGAAACGCCCCGTCATTTTTGGATTGGGGGCGTGTTTTTCTTTCTCTCCTCTTCCCATTGGCTGGAATGTAAAATTCCAGCCAATGGGAAGAGGAGAGAAAGAACCTAAAAAACACCCCCCCGAATCCGTAAAAGACGGGGCTTAAATGGACAGACGCCCCTCTTCTCCAATGGCTGGCCTCCATTTAGGAAGCCAGCCAATGGAGAAGAGGGGCAAGTTCAAGCCCCACTCTGGAAAACATAAGAACTCGCCAGCAAGACTGCGCAATCACAGCCTACGCAGGCCGAGACCTAAAAAGGGGAGCACTTCAGGAAACTGATCTTGGGCAGTGTGAAGTATGCTTGTTGAACTGGATTATTTTGTTTAAAGACTTGGCAAAATACTTTTTTATCAAGACTCTTTTTCGTTAATTATCGCATAGCAGAGCTCCTTCAAATACTTGAGTTCAGGTTTTAAGGTTGTGCTGTGTGTTCAGCAGTTTTCAGGCAACAATAACAATGTCAAGATTAACCCTGGGCATAGTTCGCATAGTCGCGCTACTCATAGCTACGCGAAGTGCACTTTGCACTACACAAGCTACGCGTAGCTACGCGAACTGCTTAGTGTGGTAGGGAAAATGCTGTTCGCACTGATTGCGCAGTGCCGGGTGCATGTCCGCACTGTGCAATCATTGCAAACGGCATCTTGCACAGTGCATCTAGTGAGAGGTTGTGGTTTTACCACACCCTTTTGTGAGATACTGCACAGATTAACATGGGAGAATGGAACCATGAGCAGATTATATTTTAACATGTGAGAATGGAACCATGAGCATTCTGGGACATACAGATGTTACCATATCATCATCAAATCAGATAACACGTGCTATAAGACCTGAAGAAATTCATTTTCTTTGAACGAAACATGTTCGCTGTTGTTATGGCACAATGGAAATTAAAATAACGAAGACACTATAAAATTGAGGACTTTGGTCTCTTTTTTATTTTTATTTGGTGCACCTCCCCTTATTGTTTTCTTCTTTATTTTTTTCCCTGATCTTTCATTATGCTAATGTTGCTAAATAGGGTTTGCTTGGGTGGAAATAGAGTCTTATTAGTGAAGCTAATAC
This sequence comes from Lissotriton vulgaris, assembly GCF_964263255.1. NCBI lineage: Eukaryota > Metazoa > Chordata > Amphibia > Caudata > Salamandridae > Lissotriton > Lissotriton vulgaris. The sequence continues at coordinate 82,269 of NW_028245524.1, forward strand.
CAACCACTGGGGCCAATCCCAACTACTGGGGTATGTTTTAATCCTGAGTTTGTGCTTCTCCAGACAAAACACTCTTAAAATATACTGCCTACTAGTATCAATGGCATGTGCTTCCCATATCTTTTTACCCTCATTGTCTTATGTACCATTTCATATGGACTGTTTTACACACATATGAGTCATTGTCACTGTATAATGTATGTGCCTAATGTAAAGTGCTCTGACACCCTACACTGGTATGAGCATTGATACACAACAAATAGAAGGCATATGACAGGGGGCACTTGAGAGATGAGGTCATTGGGGGGGTCGCCAAAAAAGATTGGGGTATGTGAGCCACCACAGGCGCTACAGAAGTAGTGTGTTGATCATTGTGGATACATACCATATATACCATGAGCTCAATTTTTGATAGTGATGTTTTTTAAAGATTTGTACTTGTCTCATTTCCATTTATAAGTCAGTTAGTGTGTTTTCTTTTTTTTAACAAAATGTACCAAAACACTTTGCAAAGGGTGCAATGGTGCCCCCTTTATTGATATATAAATTCATAGTTCGAATATAGTATTTTTTTAAATAAAATATAAAATGTTTTTTATTTAAAATTAAATAACAGTTTTTATCTTGATGTAAAATTATCACTGTACTTGGCGTTGATCCTGGCCAGGCTTTGCACTTCTACTGACAGCTGCAGCTTGGGCTAGAAGTGGACAGCTCCAAGATGTTTGTGCTGTGTACCTCAGTTTTAGAACGGGCCGAGAGATGTGGTCAGTCAATGCTGAAAAATTCAGTTTTTTTCTGGAAACTGAATCATTTCCCAAAGAAGTCACCCAGAAGAACACGAGTCTAGTCCATGTCAGTCAAGAACTACAGATTTCTGTCTTAATCTTACTTTTAGATATCACTGAATGCTGTGCAGTATTTAAGGCTACAAGGCAGTAGCTGAGTAGGTCTGAAGAGGCAGGCCCAGCTTAGAGCACCCCTGTTCAATCAATCAATCAATCACTCAATCAATCATATCATTTGTAAAGCTCACTACTCATCCGTGAGGATCTCAAGGCGCGGGGGTGGGGAATGCTGCTACTGCTCGAAAAGCCAGGTCTTGAGCAGTTTTCTGAAGGTCAGCAGGTCTTGGGTTTGCCGTAGGTGGATGGGGAGGGTGTTCCAGGTCTTGGCAGCGAGGTGGAAGAATGATCTGCTGCCGGAGATCGCTCTTTGGAACCGGGGGACTGTGGCGAGGGTGAGGTCGGTGGAGCGGAGGTGGCAGGTGGGGGTGTAGAAGCTGGTCCGGTGTTGTGGAGTGCCTTGTGTGCGTGGGTGAGGAGCTTGAAGGTTATCCTCTTGTTGACCGGGAGCCAGTGCAGGTCTCTCAGGTGGGGTGTGATGTGGCTGCGGCGAGGAATGTTGAGGATCAGGAGTGCAGAGGCGTTCTGGATGCGTTGGAGCCATCTCAGAAGTTTGGCCGAGGCTCCTGCATAGAGGGCATTTCCAGAGTCCAACCTGCTGCTGACGAGGGCCTGGGTGACCGTTCTTCTCGTTTCAGTGGGGATCCACTTGTAGATCCTGTAGAGCATGCGGAGGGTGTTGAAGGAGGAGGAGGAGACGGTGTTGACCTGTTTAGTCATGGAGAGGGTGAAGTCGAGGATGACCCCTAGGTTGTGTGCGTGGTCGGTGGGTGTTGGAGCGGTTCCCAGTGCGGTCGGCCACCAGGAGTCGTCCCAGGCCGAAGGGGTGGATCCGAGGATGAGAACCTCCGTCTTGTCCGAGTTCAGCTTCCGTCGGCTTTTCCTCATCCATTCAGCAACTACCTTCATTCCTTCATGAAGGTTGGTTTTGGCTGTGTGGGGGTCCTTGGTGAGGGAGAGGATCAGCTGGGTGTCATCGGCGTAGGAGATGATGTTGAGGTCATGCCGACGGGCGATGTGGGCGAGCGGTGCCATGTAAATGTGAAACAGTGTTGGCTGAGGGATGAGCCCTGCAGGGATGTGGAATTCCTATAGCCCGACGCCCAGGACATATTGTTTGGGGTCAAGGGCAACAAGTTTTAATGTGCATTTTGTCCTTGGGACCAGCAGGCCCAAACCCCTGCAGCGCAAACCCTTTGGCTGCCAGTTTGCATTATCACATTAAAGATCAGGGAAGGGCACTGCCTGCAGTTAAGTTAATATTTGTGTGCATATGTTAATGCTGTTCAAACTTGTATGTATGATTCATTAATTGAGAGCCTTTATAATTAGGCTGAGCGCTCTCAGTAAATGTAAGTTCTGACTGCACCACTGACAGTGGTTCCAGTATAAAAATGTGGACACACGGTTTCAAAGTTTAGCAATATGAGGCTATGCATAATGCTCCCAGATTGCTCTCTGATTAGATGTAAATATTTGCAGAAGCCTAAAAGCAAGATTAATGATTCTTTGCTTTCAATATAAAATGTTCCTAAAAAATGAAAGTAGGATTATTATTTTTTTTTTGCTAAAGTACTGTAAAATTTCAGTTACCATTTCTTTTCAGCATCATTTTGTAAAATGTGTTGATGTATGCTAGTATTTCCCCAAAATATTCATATTAGAAAATTGGTGTAACCAGTTTCAATAAGATTTTGGGAAACAAAAATAAACCAGCATTGGCAAAGCCAGTAGGTCGGAAATGGTAGTCAGCTTTGTATTTTGGCAATACGTGACTTGTTTTGGCATGGTTTTTGTAAAACTTTATTGATGTGAGAGCTGCCGGACCCTCACCAATATAACAAACATTGGCAAAAGTAAAATATGTTTTTGGTCTCAAAACAGCACACACTGCCACATTAGTTACTGACTGAACAAAACTACTTTGTTAGCCGATATGCTCCTTTTGAAAGAGCAGAATGCTGTCACTCACCGTGAAGCCAGCCGATACAGAGATAGAATTTTAATACACACAAAAGGTCATGGTTAACGCCAGACCAAATTAGGGGCCCAATTATTAAATAAAGTCTCAAAAGTGCACCCTTGGTATATGTCCTTGCATTAAGGCAGCTATATGGTTTTCGTGAATTCACAAGAATTTACAGTAGTGCAAGAAATAGTACTCCTGGAAAATATTTGTGAACTGCATTTTAGCATGAGCAAATATGCATGTGTAGATTTGCTCATGCGAACACTTGAGTGTTTGCAAGTTTATTTTCCCTCCAACCACTTTTTCCCCAACTCTTGAAGACGGTTTACATCTGCCATTGTCGGGAGTACATTTCCAACATTTCTCAGTATTGGAAAAGATTAGAGAAGTTGTTGAAAGCCCTTTAAACATGCAAGTTAGTAGGTTTGCACAGACTCAAAAGGACATTACAACCCTAGAACTATTGTTTACCGCTACCTTCAGTGCCAGTATGTAGATCTGCGGAAACGTAGCAACATAATGAGATTGCTAGTATTCAAATACCACTATGGTATGAGCCCTGGCATAATCAGAGAGGCTATATAGGAACTCTTATATAATGAGATTGCTGCCATAATTTTTCGCCATGTGGCACCAAAGGGACAAGTGGATTTTGTTACAGGACAAGTAGATTTATGAAGCAACCTGCCCAATGCACAAGTAGATATTTTAATAAATTCAACACCCCTGCCCTGGAGTACGCCGCAGATGATCTTGATGGCTTCGGAGCGGAAGGGGTAAGGCGGATGCTCTATGTTCTGCTGGAGAGGAAGGAGGTGGTCCAGTCCAAGGCCTTCTCTTTGATCCCGGCGTTGTGAAGGCGTGTTTGTAGTGTGTGGTGGCAGACCGTGTCGAAAGCGGCTGACAGGTCCAGGAGGATGAGGGCCGCCGTTTCGCCGTTGTCCAGCAGGGACTTGATGTCATCGGTGGCGGCGATGTTCTCCTCGAGGTAGTGGTTCATTTGTTCAATGACGGTCTTCTCGATTACCTTTGCCGGGAACGGGAGCAGGTTGATGGGCCGGAAGTTCTTGAGGTCCTTGGGGTCCGCCTTGGGTTTCTTAAGTAAGACGTTGATCTCGGCGTGCTTCCAGCTCTCCGGGAAGGTTGCTGTCTCGAAGGAGATGTTCATGACTTTCTAGAGATGGGGTGCAATGGATGTACTGGCTTTGTTAAAGATGTGGTGTGGGCATGGGTCTCACAGAGATCCGGAGTGGATGGTGTTCATGATCTTGATGGTGTTGTTGTCGTTAAAGTTGGTCCAGTAGAGCAGGCGGTTGGTGGGGATGGTGGTCGTGGGGGCGGGGGTCTCAGTGGTTGTCGGGCGGTCGTGGAGTTGAAGCTGTTGTCTTGCGGTGGAAGAAGGTGTCCAGCGAGTCGCACAGGTCTTGCGAGGGTGGGACATCGTTGATGTTGGAGCTATGGTTGGAGAGTTCCTTCACGATGTTGAAGAGCTCTTTGGTGTTGTGTGCGTTGTTGTCGAGGCGGTTTTTGAAGGAGGTTCTTTTGGCAGATCTGATGAGGTGATGGTGTCTGCGGGTGGCGTTCTTGTGGGCTGCGTGGCTTCAGTGAACCAGTTGGCTTTCTTGTTGGCATGACTGTTGGAGGGTTTCTTGATTGAGGCGAGGGTGTTGGCGCAGTCGTTGATCCACTGTTTGAGGTTGCAGGCGGCGGTGTCGGGGTCGGTGGGTTCGGCGGGTGGAATCTGGGTGAGGGTGGTGGTTAGCTGGTCTATAGTGACTTTGCTCCGATGGAGTGGGTGGGTGTTGTGACGAGTTGTCTGAGTCCAAGGTTGTCTAGATTGTCGATCTGGTGATGGAGTTGGTGTCTTTGTTGTTCTCGAGGTGGAAGTTCAGGTCCCCGAGGAGGATGTAATGAAAATATCAATACATGTAAGTCACGTAAATACAACACATATTGCATTACAAATGCTATAGGTGTCACATTTGCGAAAGTTATAACTATTGGCATAGCAAATGACAAAGCTATTAATTTCGCTATTTTCAAAAACAAAACCTAAATAAAAAATTTGTCATTTACAATACCAATAGCTCAAACTTTCCTAATACAAGACCTATTGCATTCCAAGTGCTTGTTGTTACTTGAAGATTTCAATGGATAAGTCCAGATTAAGGTGCACAACCTATAAATGGTGCACCTCGATAATACTTACCTGTATCCAGACCTAAATTGACTATGCTTCATTACTGAAAACCTAATTTAGTCCAATTCCTAGCCCAGCTGTATATTCGCCCTGGAGGATAGAAATAAGATAAAGACCTCTAGTTGCTGTTGCATTTGAACTTTTTATTTGAGACTGCAAAACAGACCCGTACTATCTGGCCTTCACCACACGACCACACACACCACCAAGGATTTGTCACTCTATTCTTGCCCTGAAGAAGTCCCACCCGGGACGAAACGCGTTGGCAGTTCGTTTTCTTCTGTTGACAAATAAATGAATCAAACAAACAAGACCTCTGGACATCACTATTTGTGCCTTTACAATAAGTTTGTTGTTCTTGTACATTTGTAATTTATGGTGCACCTGTGCTTTTTTCATTACATGTTAAAGTTCTGTTTAGGACTGTCATTGTGATGGCGGGTGTCTTATCGGTGTGCACATAATCCCCGGTTAACTATCTGAAAAAAAGGGGACAAATTATAATAGAGGTAATTTTGGATCAGGTGCATTTCTATGAAGGTTCCGCCATCTGCCATGTTTTAGTAACCCCGAGGAGGATGTAGTAGGCGAGGGCGTGTGTGCGGACAAAGTCGGCAATGGAGTCGCTGAACTTTGGTCGGGGTCCAGGGGGTCTGTAGATGAGGGTTCCTCTGAGGGTGATGTTGGGGTCGGTGTGGATCTGGAAGTGCAGGTGTTCGGCGATGCACAGGGTGTCGTCGGTGTTGGTCGAGACTCTGAGAGTGTTCCTGTGGACAATGGCGATACCTCCTCCTGCTCCGTTGGTGCAGTCCCTCCGGGTGATCTTGTAGCCTTCCGGGACGGCTATGGCTATATCAGATGCCGAGGCGGGGTTCAGCCAGGTCTCTGTCAGGAAGGCAACGTCTGGGGAGGTTGAGTTGAGTAGGTCCCAGAGTTCAACGGTGTGTTTGCGGATGGAGAGGGTGTTGAGAAGGCTGAAAGCTCAGAGGGGGCGCTTTGGGGGGGCCTGGAAGCAGGTGTGTGATCGTCCGGTGTTGAGTGTGTGGAGGGTTCTGACATCGTAGCGGTGTCGGGCGTCGTAGCGTTCACGGGGTCCAGGGGTCCTGGTGCTGGGCGCGGTCCTGGCGCTAATGGGCGCAGACGAGCTTGCAGCGGGGCGTGCGGTGTGCGCGGACCCTCCATATGAGGAGATGTGAGAGAGAGGAGTGATTGGCGGGCCTTAGACAGCCGGACAAACTGTCATTGACACGCTTACAGGGTGCACTACTCCTCCCCTGCTGTCATTATGGCCCTCTTCCGCCCATACTTGACTGACTCTAGCGGGGAAATAAAAATAACATGGCTTTATTATCATTATATTTTTCCCATTTCCCTCAGCTCCTCTCAGCCAGTGGGGGTGGGGGGGTTAACACTCATCCACCATAGCTGAGGAGCCACCAATACTGTTAACTTATAGTTAGCTGGATGGTCACTAGCTGCATTTTTATTAATTTGGGGCAAAATTGAGTACATCTGTCTGGCAAGCAATGTTCCTGAGATCCCAACCTTTCCATAACCGGGAGCATATGAAAGATTAATTTACTTGATGGATACTAGGGGAAATTGAGTCACACAAGAATCGATGGTCAACGACATTTTCCTCCAATAGATCTTTCACATACAGGGACTCACAAGAGATTGTCCGCTCACTGCCCAAACTCATGCTCTGAATAACAACTCTATCCTTGCAGTCCAGGACACAATTTTAACATTCTACGATCTCCCGTTTGCATCCCGTATGGTCAAGTTTATGTGAGAATCGCTGTGTAAAACTAGTGCATAATCTGGGAAAAACGGAGCAGAGGTCTAAGTAAATGATCTTTATATGAACTTTTGTTTGGGTTTTGATCTGATTCGAAGAAGTTAAATAAGCATTTATTGCATTGAAATTTCGCAATTTAGCTGTCCCGGGATATCTTAGTTCGTCCAAAGTAACCCAGTGCCTGTGTGTCTGATGGAACACGCTGAATTCATACTGAGATGCTAGGTCGATCCATATAGATTGGCCCTCACTTGGCTGCCATCTTTGGGCGTGGCAAGATAAGGAAAACACACCACATCTTATGATCTCTACTGGAGCTAAAGGCCACGTTTCTTGAAGCAAGAGGGTATTCTTGCATCTTACAAAATACATTACCTCAGGGATTCGGAGAGTCGATAATGTGTCCGCAATATTTCACAATAGCAAATCTGTTAGCCATGGTTTCGTAAGCCATTCTCCATTCCTGGGAGCATAAAGTAAGGCGCTAATCACAATATTATTGCTTTTCGAGTACCACTACTCATTTGAGTCGAACTTCTATCCTGTGCTGAAAGGTGTTTTGTCTAACGAGAGATGTAGCTATTCAACCACATTCTGCATTATAAGGAGGTGCTTATTTGTTAGAACATGTTTTTGAGACTAATTTTGTTTAACCCTACACATTGCCCAATTATGAGCAACACGGAATTACATTAATTATCAATACAAGCCGCAATTTCTTTGTAGAATTTATGCAATTGCAATTTAATCATGATGGAATGGGGAATAACATTGCAGACCCTGTTTTATCACGCAGAATTCTGCACAGTATTTCCTGTTCTGGGGGCTTACCACCAGTGCTTAATTTGAGCCGGGTGCTCAGCACCACACTTAATCATCAACACCACTAATTCTCATGAGCACCATTTAAGGACTTACACATTCATGTATAGGGAAATTAAGTGATTTGAACAGAATCACAGGATGTTGAGCTGATGCCGATACTCAGTTGCGTAGCCAGCCCTTTCGCCACCCGTAGCGACCCTGTGTATGCCGCCCAGCGGCAGGCGCCGTCAAGTCCTAGGGTTGCTGGTGAGATTCCTCCGTTTCGTTTGCCGCCCCGCGCGGCTGATTGAGGAGCTGGGGGGGGGGGGGGCAATCGCCACCCTGAGACAGCAGGTAAGAGCAAATGGGAGGCTGCTGCCCCCAAAACTCATGCTCCCTGGGGCAGACCGCCCCCGAACCCACCCTTGCTACGCCACTGCTGAGACTCGAACCTAGTTCCCCAGTTCTGACATCAGCAGCTCTGGCCATTATGCTACATCCTCTACCCAGTTTTATGGTAAGTAGTTGGCTCCTTTTTAGGCAGCGCTGACAGGAGAAATGGGCTGGCGCAAGCTGCCTCCTGACGAGAGCCCCAACACTTATTTGTTTACAAATGAACCACTGTTTACCACTAAAATGGATCCCTTGCTCTAAGCATAGAGAGAGGAAGCAGCACACGAGGAAGAAGGCAACAAGGGGCAGGAGGAGAAGCAGATGAGGGAGAGAGCGATGGCGAGTGTCAGGGAGGCAGGAGTGTTAGGGTGAAAAGTACAGAAGGGAGTGAGCAACATGGACCACCTGGAGGTGAATTAGCATGGAGAACCACATGAGGAAGAGCACTGCAAAACACATGCACTCTCATAGAGGGCTTAACCAAAAATACAAAAGTATTTTCCTGAAAGTAAGCAGTAAAGAGATACAAGTCAGCCAATCAATCTGGTGGTAGAGATGCTATGTTCCTCGGGAGGGACAAACACTAGAGGGAGGAAGGCAATCCATCGAATATGAAGCAAGTAAATGAGAGTGGCAATAACGCCAACAAATGGTAAGCAATGGCAGGTTCCAAGCCTACTTTAAGTTCTAAATGAGCCTTTCGAAACCAGATAGCCTGTGTTGACCTAATGATCATTGGCAGAATCGCCTATATTAAATGTGATTATCTGGACTTTGCTGGCAGAATATATTTACAGCTCATGATCACGTGGGGCCATCGGCCAATGGAGGCAGCTCATTGATTGGCAGGCTTCTATGCCACTCAGCTCAGGTTTTCAATGTATTGTACTGGAATTTACTTAAGACAATAAAAAGAAAAAATGTTAGTGGGAAAGGATTACAATTAATTATTCTTTTACAGCACACTTGGTTTTCTCATATATGTGAAAAGATTACTGGTAATTAGATGTGCAGGCATGTTGCATAATAATAATAATAATTCCACATTTGTAAAGCACAAACTTATTCCCCCTGAGTGTATCCAGGCGCTGGGTGGGGGCCATCGGGGAGATTAAGTGAGCTATTGGCCAGAATCACATGATGCTGAGCTGCCGCGGGCAATCGAACCGTGAGCCCTGCGCTCTGTCGTAAGCCATTCTGGATGTGGCGCTGCGCCACACCTGCCCTCTCCATACTATCACCTTACTAAAACCTTACCTAAATACACATCATCATTTGTCAACGAGTGGTAACTGAGATAAATTGGGTAGTTGTTAATGCATGTAATTAAGCTGAAAATATCCTTCATGTAAATATTGTTTCCTTTTTTAGGTCGAGAATTCGAGACCTCTTGTATATACTTTAGTATATACTTATATGTGTATATACTTTATGGGCTCTGGAGATCAGCCCTAGGACTTGTCTGCTTCCGCTTAGGGACTTTATTTCTGTTCAACTGCCTCTATTTAACTGTCTTGATAGAAAACGAACAGCAGAGGTCAGTAAAATAGCAGAATCACTTTAGCATTCTCAATAATTCAGTCCATAGAAATTGTCTTCCACGAGCACCAGTAGACAATAATATTTTTTTCAAATCTTGTATTTTCAGTGATATGACCACCGAAGGCCCTGATTTTATATTAAAAACAAAGCTTTGGACTATACCATTTCCCGCTGAAAGGCAATATTTCTTTCCATGTGTTCCTATAACTGTCGCGTCACGCAGTTTGGTGCCATGTTAAAGAACAGCTGATGTTTCAGCACCCAGGTTAATTTTCTACATAGCTAAATAGATATAAGGTCCCAAAGGCGAGACCGATGCATTGCAAATGCTTGTTACTACTGCTGTCATCCAACTTTCCCATGTTCCTCTCAGATACATCCGCTCTGCATTTTCCCACCGTCGTAGATGTTCTCTTCTATTTCTAGCCTCTCCCTTCCACAAAAGTCATAATAGACCTTTGTATTTAAAAAAAAAACACTATTTTGAGGCTCGTGGCTGTCACATGAACAACACAAGCTAGGCCTGTGATGAATACCAGAGCTTAAAGCCACTGAGAATCTCAGAGACCAGTTTGTCACACACAGCTCTGTGCAAAGTTCAGTCTCATAGTAACCATGAGAAAAAGCAGATAGTTTAGACCAGTTTCTCACAAAGATCACATGCTTCCTGTTTAGGAATTTCTGGTATTCATTACAGACCTAACTTGTGCCATTCAAGTGACATCACAGGCACCATGTGATGGGCATTTTTGTAAGATCTCAAAAGAATCCTGCTTTGTGCTTTTAAGAATGTTACTTGCTTAATAGGGAGCTCGAGACAACGCATGCAGTAGCACCAGTGGCGGATGGTGGATTTTCAAAGTGGTAGGGTGGTACTTTTATACCCTATTATAATGAGCGAGCAAGCGAAGCGAGCAACCTTGAAGTGCAATAGGAGGGTGTGGGGTGTTGTGACCCCGCCCCCCCCCCCCTCGCTGCAAGAAAAGTTTGAAAAAAATAGATTCAAATGGTGGATTTTACACCCCCTATGTGCAGAAAGTTGTTGAAAAAAGGTGATCCAAATATAGCATTTTAAAGCACAAGTGTGAAAAATCCCTGTGTGTCAAGAGTTCATTCATGTGACACATTCAGCTATAATTATTTAAGCAGGCTGCAGCGGCTGCTCTCACCTCGGCAAGCTGGTGTGCAGTGGGGTGGGCTCAGCTAACTGTAATCGATTAGCTGAGATCCTGCCGGATGCCTCAGAGATGGTCTAAATTTGAGAGGGGGGACCTTTCTGGAGCAGGTATGATTCTGATACAGATGGGCATCTCTGTTTAATGAGTGGCATGCAATGACCAAATGTGTGAGCCTTCGAGTGACACTTTCTTGCAATCAAAATCAAGACATGAAGTCCACGAAACAAATCAATATCAGAAATGACACCCATTAGAGCAATGAGAAACTCTAAGAAGAGCTAAACTGCTGCAAAGCACCTAATTTTTGTGCAGGCATATTAACCATAGGTGCTACTTTATGGTGAGTCAAAACTACCACTAAACAGAATAACAATCTCTCTCCAGCAAGAACATTAATCAACAGTTAATTTTGACTTTTTTTTGTTGACTGAAAACTGCCGGACACCCAAGTAACTCTGCAACAGCTGTTTTTAAACCCATAAGTTATTTCTAAGCACAGCACTCCGCCCCAACCAACTCAGTGCCAGGTGCGGCTAAACCACAAGTAACAAAAGGATCTCTGTGACAAAAGCAGTAACCCACTGAGCTATCACACTAAATTGGGTTCTGTGATATGCTGGTACACATTGCTTGCAGCAAGCATATTTCTATGCACAGCTCCACCCGGCCCCACCCCAGCTCAGCGCCAGGTGTGGCTGAACCACAATTAACAAAAGGATATTTGTGACAAAAGCAGTAACCCACTGAGCTATCACACTAAAGGGCAGATTTATGTTAACTGGCGCATCCCGAGGGATGCGCCAGTTAACATGCGCCACAGTGCGCCACAGCTACGCCAACCATGGTGCGCCGCATTTATGATGCGGCGCACCATGGGGCAAAAACGGCACAGATGCGTCACGCATCTGTGCCGTAAAAGTGACGCATTGCTGGAGTTGTGTCGCAAGCGCGACGCAGCTCCAGCAAGGCTCGGGGGTGCCCTATCTGACCAATGCTGCGTCAAGCCTTACGCCTGCTTCAAGCAGGCGCAGGGTTTTGACGCAGCATTGGCCTAAAAGTGACTGAGTGAAATCTTATAGATTTCACTCAGCCACTTTTGCGAGGCGCACCTGCCCCGGAACGCCCACCCTGCGCCGGAACACCCACAAGCGGCGCAGGGCTTTACAACGTGACGCATCTGCCTAGATGCGTCACGTTGTAAATCGGTCGTAGGGATGCGCCACGTTTACGCCACAGTTGCGTGACGCAAACGTGGCGCATACACAACATAAATCTGCCCCTAAATGCATTTCTGTGACATCACGGTACTCATTCTTTGCAGCAAGCATATGACCCGACCCCCTCCACCCTGCGGTTCTTTATGGTGAGTTTGTTCGAATTGGAGTGGCTCTGGTCTTTGACTGGACTGTTGCCTCGGGCTGCCGATGTTGCTGCAACTGCAGTCTGTGGCATCACATTCACTGCAGACAGCTGCACTGCTGCTGAGGCAGGCAGTGCTGTGATGTGCAGGAGTCAGTTGCAGTTTAGGAGAGGGTAGGGTGGCATAGTGGTACATGATGCTCCTGTCTGCAGTAGGAACCGTCAGGGTGAGAGGTCATGGTGTGGCACGCTTAGTTCAGAGTTGTGGCGCCCGTGTGCCTTTTAAAGTCACTCAGACTCAGTGCCTGCTCTCACAGTGACCAGTGACTGGACACAGCCCCCGACTTTTTGAGGAGGGCATGACTTGCTCTTAATTTATTTAATTCTTGCAGAAGGGCCATGCCCGGGATGCAGCAGCAAATCCTTGGGGCTTGGGCTGGCAGAAATTTGAAATGAAAACATCCTGCCCGCTGCTACACTCAGGGCCGGCTATACCACTGATGCCGCCCAGTGCGATAACCACTTTTGGCGCCCCCACATACCATAACCACGTCTTCAGATTCTCTCCCTACCACCTGCAAAAGTGTCCCTTATCTCTCCCATCATAAGATATTGCTAAACACAGGGCTCCCCTGGGGTCAGCGCCCAGTGCGACCGCACCAGTTGCACTGCCCTAAACCCGGCCCTGGCTACACTGGCTGGACCCTTTAGTTAGAGTCTCTAGCCAGATGGAATTGTTGCTCCAGCCAGGGCTCCAAAGATGAATAAACAGTACACTGAAACCATAAAAAACAGTCACAGCAATTTGAACCCTTGACAGCTATGTCTTTTTTGCATCTTTTGAGATGGTACACTAAGCAGTGATTGATGGGTGGAATCTGACCTATCTATCCTTTGCCAGCACATTTCTCAGTAACAAACTCCTCTGTGGCCTGCCCTTGATCAAAGCCCCTTCATGCTTGCTGCACACCCTGCCAGATCAATCAGTAAGGCCACGAACTGTAGAGACCACTGTGCGAAAGCACAACCCACTGGCAGCGTGCCACCCTCTCAGCAGCACTGGTACATGTGGCCTGGGCCTAGCTGACATATGCAGATGGTTGTCCCCTAGCTCTTATCTTCCTGTTACTAACTGCCCAAACCATCTCCCAAGCATTTTATATCGCATAACCTAACAGTGCTACAATCGCACACAACAAGAACTCTCAAGACCAAAGAACCCCGCGTCTACACACCGGACACTTCATGTGAGGCCGAATTCCAGGTGGCACCAGCCAGTCCGCAGCTTTAAGAGCAGAAGTGAGAGGTCCTTTGCAGAAGTGAGAATCGTTTTGCAGGGCTAGCTGCCTCATGTGTGTGGGAAGGTGACACGTAACATCAAGGGATATTTTTAAATATTTAATATAAAATAGATTTTTTATTTCATATCAAATTATCATTCTTTACTTCTCGTAATCCAAACATTAAAATTCCACCACTTAAAATGTACTTGCATGTTTCACTATACTAATTCAACACTAATCCTCTATGGGCCCCGGAGTAGCGTGCTACCCGCCGAAAAAGCGCTTTGACGCCTCGTCAGGGGTAGTAGGCGCTATATAAATTCAAATACAATACAATACAATACGTAACATGCAATATACGGTTTAAAATCAATGTGTGCAATTTATAAAAACACTTTTTGAAATATCTACAATGACAAAGGAAGAAAATCTTAACGGGGAACCCTTTTTGCACAGTTCAAAAAGTTGTTTCATTAGCTGATCCAACAATTCACATCAAGTTTGTAGCCTGGTGAATGTGAGAGTCCATTCATTCCAGTAATTCCTTGTGGTTGGATTCAGCAGTGCTCAATGTCGATGCGTTTCGGTGAAAACAACTAGTAAAAACCAACTTCCTCAGGACAGAAAGTAATAAGGGATTTTTTCCTCCATCCTCGAAATGCTAACAATGTGTGATCTATAGAGAGGGAAAACATACAGAAATATATATTTAAATTCTATGTCTTCTGAAACAATGCCCGCCCTAGACGTTTCAATTATTTATTCATCTTTGTTGCCCAAGTATAAAAGCTCACCCAATATTTTATCCCCTTAATGGTCTCCTATTGGTGCTTAATCTCATTTGGCGGTTACATATACCCCTTAACTGAATCTATAGGGCTGCCCAAACTGCAAAGGTAAAAGTCTCTATTATCCATACCTACAAACCATACATCCAAAGTTCTTCTAATTGTCGCTGGAAGAGGTAACACTCACCACTCTTGATGATATGCGTCCAGGCGGCATGAAAAAGAATGTTTTAAAATTTGTGGCTTTGTGTAGTTAGTCCACAATCTTGACTCCGGTCAAGCTTGGTGTGAATGGATAATAGAGACTTCAGCCGTGGCCCGTGCAGGTAAGATCGGTGGGGTGGTGGGGGGGATTTCGACAGACTACGACAAGGGAAAATTATTTATTTATATAATTACCCCCCCCCCCCTCATCTGTCAAATCCCCGCCAACCCAGCCCCACAGCCTTACTGCTCTTACCAGCATGGCCCGTGGCTGCCTAGTCAGTTCTCTCTTATACCTTTCTTCTTCCATTCGTTGTCTGCTGCTGGGCCTACTTAAAGGCCTGCTCTAGCTGACTTCCCCAAGCCTGATCTGCTGATGAAAGGTATAGGACTTATGTTAGCCTGCCTTCCTTGACCTCTCTGCTCTATATTGGTGACAGGAAGTCAAGAGCCTTACCAGAGTTGGCAACATTGTTAAGGCTGTATCACTGAGGCCCTATGCTGACTGGCCTTACTTACTAACAACTAAATCTCCTAACCCTGCCAATTACCAGTATCCAGTAGTCACAGCCCGCCTTATTTTTTTAGGTCTCGCCTGAGACAGCACATGCGCTGTTGTTTCCAAGATGTTCTGTTTCTTTAAAAAATAAAATGACCTAGAGCCTGCACATCACTTACCATTGGTTGGCTTCATCGTCACTCTCATTTCCTTGCTTCTCATCGGTCAACGAGTGCTGGCTTCACTTCCTCTTTGTGCGTTAGTTCCTTCCCTAGACTATGGATCAAGCACTGCTTAATTTCTTTATTAGTGTCCTTCCGCTGTTCACACTCGGATTGAGATACCATTTTGTTTTTAGCAGGAAGCATTGCACTTCTGACCGTAGCCCGACTTTGTGAGGCTACACTCCTACACACTCGTCCATTAAACACCACATGCTGTAGAGTCAAGTAGCAAATAAGATCTGATACACTCTCTTTTGATATCTACATGTGTTTTTAGTGCGCACAGCAACTTTCACATGAGGGCTAACGCAGAAAATACACTTTTAAATATAGTTTTTCATAAATAATCACGGGCTATTCCTTTGTATTCGTATTTGTGACAGGGTGTATATAATAATGACTGTTCACACAGTCGTGTAATGCAGAGTGCCTCTTGAGACTTCAGTATTCCGTGCTGTTATTATTAGTCAGCTCAATGGTACTCGTGTTATAGACCTTGGAAGGATTGCAGGCGGAGTTGTCTTTGTTTAAATGAAACATCTGGCCTGCTGCTTATTGAAATCTGTGCTTTCGGAGCTCACGTATGTGATCAACTTGTAACACAGCTTAATTTTTTGCCTGTTGTCCTTGTATCTTTGTTTTGACATAATTCACTCCTGTGACTTTTTTATTTTGCCTCCATGTGCCTCGTGCTGGCATTTCCTGTGACCGCCAAAGGCTGTTTCTTCAACAGTGGGGGCCAGCCATTGACTCATTCATGCCATCATAGCAATCAATCAATACATTTTTAAAGCGCACTACTTACCCTTGAGGGTCTCAAGGCGCTGGGTTGAGGGGAATGCTGCTACTGCTCGAAAAGCCAAGTCTTGAGGAGTCTACTGAAGGTCAGCAGGTCTTTGGTCTGCCGTAGGTGGATGGGGAGGGTGTTCCAGGTCTTTGCGGCGAGGTGGGAGAACGATCTGCTGCCGGAGGTTGCTCTTCGGATGCGGGGGACTGTGGCGAGGGCGAGGTCAGCATAACGTAGCTGCGGTGGGGGTGTAGAAGCTGAGTTGTCCATTGAGGTACGCTGGTCCGATGTTGTCGAGTGCCTTGTGTGTGTGGGTGAGGAGCTTGAAGGTTATCCTTCTGCTGACGGGGAGCCAGTGCAGGTCTCTCAGGTGGGGTGTGATGTAGCTGCGGCGAGGGATGTCGAGGATCAGTCGTGCAGAGGCGTTCTGAATGCGTTGAAGTCTTTTTAGGAGTTTGGCCGAGGCTCCTGCGTAGAGTGCGTTTCCGTAGTCCAGCCTGTTGCTGACGAGGACCTGGGTGCCCGTTCTTCTCGTTTTGGTGGGGATCCACATGTAGATCTTGCGGAGGGTGTTGAAGAAGGAGGAAGAGATGGCGTTGACCTGCTTAGTCATGGAGAGGGTGGAGTTGAGGATGATCCCTAGGTTGCTTGGAGGCCTGGAGTTCTTCAGTGAACCAGCTGACTTTCTTGCTGGTGTGGCTTTTGGAGGGTTTCTTGAGCGGGGCAAGGGTGTTGGCGCAGTCGCTGATATACTGTCTGAGGTTGCGGGCGGCGGTGTCGGGGTCAGTGGGTTCGGCAGGTGGGTTCTGGGCGAGGGTGGTGGTTAGCTGGTCTTCGGTGACTTTGCCCCACCAGCCGCGGGGCATCTGTTGGGTGCGGTGGTGCATGGTGGGTTTCCGGAAGGTGAAGTGGATGCAGCGATGGTCGGTCCAATGGAGTTTGGTGGTGTGACTGAAGGTGACATGGGAGCTTGCGGAGAAGATGGGGTCAAGCGTGTGGCCGGCGGAGTGGGTGGGTTTTGTGACGAGTTGTCTGAGTCCGAGGTTGACGAGGTTGTCCATCAGGGTGGTGGAGTTGGTGTTGTTGTTGAAGTTCAGGTCCCCGAGGAAGATGTAGTCTGTGGAGGCGAGGGTGTGTGTGCTGACGCAGTCGGCGATGGAGTCACTGAACTGTGGTCGGGGTCCATGGGGTCTGTAGACGAGGTTCCTCTGAGGGTGGTGTTGGGGTCGGTGTGGATCTGGAAGTGCAGGTGTTCGGCGGTGCTGAGGGTGTCATCGGTGTTGGTCGACACTCTGAGAGTGTTCCTGTGGACGATGGCGATTCCTCCTTCTATTCCGTTGGTGCGGTCCCTGCGGGTGATCTTGTAGCCGTCCGGGATGGCTATGGCGATGTCGGGTCCGGAGGAGAGGTTCATCCAGGTCTCTGTCAGGAAGGCGACGTCTGGGGAGGTTGAGTCGAGCAGGTCCCAGAGTTCGACGGAGTGTTTGTGGGTGGAGCGGGTGTTGAAAAGGATGCAGCTGAGGTGGTTGGGTTCTTTCCTGGTCAAAGGGGTTGTTGGGCCGGATGCTGGTAAAGCGGGAGTTCCGGCAGGAGAAGGGCCCTTAGGTGCGCTTTGGGCAGCCAGGCAGCAGGTGCGAGCTCGTCCGGCGTTGAGTGCGTGGAGGGTGCTGGAGTCGTAGCGGAGACGGGTGTTGTGGCGTTCACGGTGGCCAGAGGTTCTGGCGCTGGGCGCAGTCCAGGCGTGGACAGGCGCAGACGGGCTTGCCCTAGGCACCCCCACGGCGCAGCCGCGCAGCGGCCACTTTAAGGATGGGAGGTGGGAGGGAGGAGGCAGCTGGGAGGGGGGCGGACAAATGGGAGCGGGGGGGCTGGGCCGCAGGGGACGCAGAGGCAGGAAAGCGGGACCGGAGAAGGACACAGAGGGCAAAGAATGGGCACAACAAGCAGAGGGGGTGAAGGGGGATGACAAAAACGAGCACAACTAAACAATTAGAGAAACAGGCAACAACAGCAGCAAGACCGTCAAAAGCGGGGCCGGCGAAGGACACAGAAGGCAAAAACAGGCACAACAAAGCAGGGCGAATGAAGGGCGGAGAGAAACGAGCACAAGTAACAATTTCAGAATCAGGCAACAGCGGCAAAAACAAGTGAAGGACACAGAAGGCATAATGGGCACAACAAAGCAGGGGGAATGTAAGGGGGAGACAAACGAGCACAAGTAACAATCACAGATTCAGGCAGCAGCAGCAAGAACGGGCAAAAGCGAGAGAGCAAACTAAGGTACCACTGGCCACCAGGGATGAGGCGCAGGTGGTAGCTTGTGGGTGGAGGCGGGCCTCGATCTCCCAGCAGCAGCTGGGCTAGGACACGGGCACAGTCTGGTGGCGCTGCGCAGCGTGGGGGGCGACCAGCCTGGATCAGGGTCAAGGGTTGCTCCCTTCACTGCGCAGCGGCCGCCATAAGAAGGGGAGGTGGGAGGGAGTAGGCAGCTGGGAGGGGGGGGCCGACGTATGGGAGTGGGGGGCGGGGACGCAGCAGGCGGAAAGCGGGACTGGAGAAGGACACAGAGGGCAAAAACGGACACAACAAGCAGGGGGGGTGAAGGGAGCTGAAAAAAACAAGCGCAACTAAACAATTAGGGAAACAAGCAACAACAGCAGCAAGGTCTGCACGATTTCAGCGGGGTGCGAAAGACTTGTCTATGCGTGTCTCCAATTTCAGGGCCTATCCGGTTGGTCAGGGGATGAGTAGCGAGCCAATGAAGCAATTTGTCACTTTCGTCTCCTCAGCCATAAACTCGGGCCACCGAGGACCTACAAATCAGTTTAGCAGATTCGAAAGAGATGGTCTTAATCTCTTCATGTATTAGTTGGAGCTGTTGGTGTTCTGCCTCCCCATCTCCCGTAGCCGCAGTCATTTCCAGGCAGAGGGCCCTGGCCTCGAGCTGGGAGGGATGGTGATCTTGGACCTCCCATCCGCGTTTGAGAAACTCCGCAGCATACCCACAGATCGTGGCTTTACCCGCCTCCCATAGCGTACTATGAAGCTGCACTGTGCCCTCGTTGGCGTGGAAGTAGTGTTTCAGTTCTCCCTCGGTTCCCTGTTTATATTCTTTGTTCTGAAGGAACCAGGCATTTAGTTTCCATATAGGACGTAGAGCTCCTGTGGAGCCCCCCAACGGTAGAAGTAGAGAGTGGTCTGATACCCCCGTACCAGGTTTTGGACCTCAGTAACTGTCCTACAGTCCTGGGCAGGTATGAAGATGAGGTAAATGCAGGAGTGGTTATGATGTGCAGCCGATGTGTGTGTATATTGTAGTGTTCTAGGGTGCCAGGCATACAGGACGTCGCAGAGGCCCAATTTGGAAGTCCAATCTCTGAGACGTTTAGCATCTAGTCTTCTATGGGAGGATGGTGTACCTGTGGCATCCCTGGCAGGTTCTGGGACAGCGTTGAAGTCCCCCCCAATAATTGCCAGACCCTGGGGGAGGAAGGATATTATCTCCACCATGGCTCGGAGAGTGGACTCTAGATTTGCTGGGGTGTATAACCACATCAGATTGATATTAGTGTCCCCAAGGGTACCTGTGAGAGTGACAAATCATCCCTGAAGGTCGCTAATTGTGTGGTCCGGTTTGAAGGGGTCGAGAGTGCAGCAGAAGGATCGCCATTCCCCAAGCCCCTATAGAGAACCCCAAGTTACATACCCTGTTGAATTCTTGACGTGCTAAAAAGGGGCATCAATTTCCCATCAGGTGCATCTCTTGCAGTAGAAGGACGTCAGGGCTAACCCTCCGTGCATACTTTAAAATTGCTGTCCATCTAATTTCACCTGAGAGTCCATTAACGTTCCATGAAAGGACTTTAAGCGGTTCACACCCACTATAAGGCCATGACATTGTGATATAGTAGCAATGTGTCAGGCCAAAGGTCTGGGAAGCCTAAATGCTCCAACTGGTTAGGCCTTGGGAGCAGCGGAGTGCGTTCAGGGTCACTGCGCGGACTGCCAGGGGGCGCATCATGGAATTTGTACACAGTGTTGCAGAGAAACAGAATAACACAAACAAGAGCAGGGAGAACAGCACCTACCCAAAATCCCAACCAACCCTCCTCCCCATACTTCCCCAATTGAAGCATCTGTCACCGAGTAAACAAAGACTTAGAGTGTAAAGAAACTAGCCATTAGAGCGTAGTTTAGAGGCAAAGTGTTAAGCCCCTCTGGGTTTAAGGATTATCATTCCTCCAGTTCAAGTTATCGATAATGGTAGTGCTTGGATTCAGATTTTAGGGCTACGTGAAAGGTCGGTGTCATCTGAGCTTGTTTTTGGCGAGTCTCTTTGGGTGTCGAGTCCGATCTGTCAGAGTTCTTTTCTCAGATTCTTGGCAACTCTTGAGGGGCCGATGACCTGCTCTTCTCACTGGGGGAGCCGGTAGGTGTTGCTCCACAGGCGTTGCACCTTCTTCAGGACCCAGTGCACTGACCACGGGATCCTAAAGTCCTGCCCACCCATGGCACCTGCTGAGGATCAGACAAGGGCGCCCTTCAGTGGTTAGACTGAGCACTCCTCGGTTTCCCAGGTCCATTCCGCCTCTGGGCATCAAGGAAATGTGACTTGTTTTGAAAAATCACCATGAGATGGACAGGGAAGAGGAGTCTAGAGGGCAGATTGAAGGCCCACAGTGTCTGCTTTACATGGATGTATGACCTTTTTTTGAGCCTGCACTTCCTTTGTGTAATTGGGGATGATCATAATTTTGGCTTCTTTGTGGAACAACTCTGTTCAGGAGCGGGCTTTTTGCAGGATGACATCACGGTCCCTCAAATTTAGGATCCTCACAATTATTGGCCGGTGCGGAGCTCCCGGTTTCAGCCTCGGTGCAAGCGCATGGTGGGTCCCCTCCACAACAAACCATGATGACAGGGTGTTAGGGGGCATCCAGGATTTGATCCAGTCTTCAATCAAGGTGTTCATTTGCAAAGGTTCCGTCCCCTCATGAAGGCCCACTAGGCGGAGATTGTTTCAAAGTGATCTATTTTCTGCATTCTCAGCCCATCTATGGAGATCGGTTGTGTGGGACAGTAGCTGTTTAACATGCGTCTTTAGGGTTGAGACATCATCTTCAACTCCCGAAAGGCAGGATTCTGCTTCTGTGATGAGAGCGGTTGCATTGAGGAGGTCCTGGCGGATATGGGCTATGTCCACTCGCACCTCCCCATCTTGGTCTCCATGGATTGTTGACATGTCTTAATAGCCTGCAGGATGGGGGCCAGGTTACTTTCGGGGTGGTTGGCTGTGGGAGGCACGGTTGCGTCATGGTTAGGACCACTGACTGCATACTGCTCCATTCTGGTCTGCGTCGACGGGGGCTTCACCCCTCTGTCCTTCCCCATGGCTGCTCAGTATCCCCGAGGGGGCAGCCAGACCCGGCCGTGCACATCTTTGTTCAAGCTCATGGAATGTTGGCTGGCTTTGCCGCGTGGGAAGGATCTCCTCCGCCAGGTGAGGCCCAGAATGCCAAGACCACCGTGGTTACCTGTTCGGGTCACTAGTTGTGCAGGGTGGCCATCTGCCATTCAGGGAGTGGGAGATCTCAGGAGAGTCTAGTCCAGGGTATGGGGTGGTAATTGACAGCTCGCCCCGGTGAAACTCAGGAGTATGTGGGCACTTGTGCGCTGTGGAGCACAAACCCTGAGTCTGGGGGACTCTCCAGATCTTCTCAGTACATCAGTTTTTCAGTGCTGTCTCAAACCGATCTTGGGTTGATCAGTGGTGTCCCCACTCTCAGTAGGCCTCTGGTCCTAGACAGGTGCCCCCCCCCCCAGGTCAAGCCTGGGCCCCACACTCGCCGGCCGCCTCTGGAAGTGTCCCGCCGACCATGGGCCGATGTGGCCTCTATCCCCACGGTAGCACTGCACACCCCGGGGTCAGCAGCTAATCCTTTCACAGGTACTCCCCGTCGCTGCTGGCCTGCCAGCCTGGATGCAGGAGATCCCAGCGTCTCATCGGACTCAGTCCCGCACTTAATCTCAAAATCTGTGCATTAGGGGAAGGGGGCCTCTACTGCAGGCAGGCGTGTAATCCCGCCAATCGTGGACTGTACTGCGCTTGCTCCCCGCTGCCAGGATCAGAGAAGGCAGGGTCCACCAGCTGAGGGACCACCGCGGGCCCCCGGCCATCCTGGTTGTTCCCTGTATTTGAGCTCTGTGCTCCCCAGTGAACCGCAGCCTTCCCGAGGCGTCCTGCTGATCATAGGTGGTAAGCCTCGATAGCCTCCCACAGGTCAGCAGGACCCAGACATTACGTCTATGCCTCACAGCACCACTCAACGCCGTTAGCCCGCCAAACTGGAAGCACAAGAATCCCAAAGCTCAGAGTCGGAGTTGGCACCAGCAGGTAAGTGTGGAGCCCCGCCGATCGAGGGCCGGGTAGCACCTGTATTTCTGTTGTTGGGGTCAGAGGAGGCAGGGTCTGCCGGCGGGGAGCTCACCGTGGGCGCCCAACCTCCCCGGGTTTCCTCCACATACAAGCCCTGTGTCTCACGCCTGCCAGCGGCCCCCCTGAGGCGTCCTGCCGGTCGCAGGCCGAATGCCTCTATTGTAACACGCAGTGGGCAGCACCCAGGTTACTGAGGGTCGCTGTCATAGCTGGAGGCAGTGCGGCAGCTCTGCGATTTCTCACAAGTGCCCCATCCTCTTTCGGGTGCAGCTGCAGGTTGCGCCCGCCTTTCCTCACTCGCCGTTCACCATCTTAATTGCTGTGGCGCCAGTAGGCCCCCAAAGCTGCGCTCGGTGTTAGCGGGATCGGAGTCATCCGCTTCAGGATCAAGTCAGGTGGCGAGGTCTCTGGAGCTCCCCACGGCGACCCGATGTGTCTCACGGCACTGACATGGCAAGCCTCACAGGCAACTCTGCCGCCATTTTGTCGCGACACGGGCCGCTTCGCAAGTCACAGCCGGCAGCCTCCTCAATCCCCATCAGTGCCTCTGTTGTGGTCAGGACTGCTGCAGGCGTGGGCGCCCCAAGGATAGAGGTGCCCCAACTGGATGGGTTTCACTGGAGGAGAGTCAGGATGGTAACGGATATTAGAGGGGTCCAGAGCACTCTTAGAGTGCGACCGCCATCTTGGCTCGCCAGGCCACACCCGTATTTTAAGTTTAAAGTGCACATGTCTTTTTGGCTGGCTGTCTTGCGACGGTCAGCCTGACATGCGCATTTTAAACCTCTCTAACCCAGCTGTCATAGAGCACTCTGTTGTAGAGCCCTATCAGGCACATGCATCAAGCGATTTGGGAATCGCAAACGGTGCGAATCGCAAAATTCGGCCGTTTGCGATTCCCAAATCACTATTTGGGATGCATCAACTTAAAAGTGAATAAATCGCTATTTTAGCGATTTTTTTCAAGTGCGATTACTTTTAAGGAATCGCAAATTTGCGATTCCTCAAAAGCAATGCATGAACCTAAAAAAAATTGCGAATTCGCAATTAGAGAGAAAAAATTACCATGAGGTTGGACCTCATGGTAATTTTGCGAAATGTTAGAAAAATGCTATTTTTTGCATTTTTTTAACTTACATGTTGTGCACACACATGCCCTTAGGGCATGTGTGTACACAACATATGTGCATTGTTTGATTTCAGGGGTGCAACAGGGTGTCCTTTGGACACCCCTGCACCCTTGAAATCGCTATCTCAATTTGCGATTAGCTAATTGCGATTCACAAATTGAGATTGTCTTCCCATTCATTCCTATGGGCCTCTAGGCCCATAGGAATGAATGGGAAGGGATTCCTTAATTGCGATTCGCAAAATGCTAATCGCAATTAAGGAATTCTAAGAAATCGCAATTTATTTAGCGATTTCTTGATGCATAGGCATTTGCAATTCCTTAATTGCGATTCCTTAAAAATCGCAATTAAGGAATCGCAAATGCCGAGTTTGATGCATGTACCTGTATATCTCTAACCCAGCTGTCGAAACAGCTGGGTTAGAGACAGCATAGGGCTCTAGTGTCCTCGGAAGCAATCACACATTCATGGCTAAGACACAGCATGTACTTTACATTAGTGCATCAAATGAAAAATACATGTGTAACATGTACTAAAATTTTAATACATTTTAAAAATACATGGGTAACAGTAGTGCTGTGTAAACAAATCACTGCCGATTTATTTACAGAACAGTTAAGTTGCATGGCTCTTGCTGTTCTTTCCTGTGGCAATAATGCAAAGTTAATGCTCTGTCACCAGCAGAGATCGTGGAACCAGCATGTATTATAGGTACAGCCCAGTGGTCTGGCATGGAAGAGCTCGGGCACAAACCGAACCATCCACAGGTTTGTCTTATAAATCGAGGAATGAACGTAATGTAAAAATGTGATAAAGTCTCTTAAATATTTAAGACGTGTCTATATTCTTTAACATTTGGAAGGGTTTTACTTCACTTCATTAAGTTATTTCACTGCACTGAGTGGCATTTGATAGAAGTTGTAGTTTCAGAATCGTTCATAAACTGTCAACTTTGGTGATGATGATGATGAGAGAGAGAGAGAGAGAGAGAGAGAGAGAGAGAGAGAGAGAGAGAGAGAGAGAGAACTACTGGGTTCACTCCTGCTTCAGAGAAACCACCCAAACACAAAAACTGGTGTGACACCTTTTAAGGGTGTCTGGAACAATTTTTCTAGGATACCTATAGCTAATGTAAGTTTCACCGCCTACTGCTACACTCCCTTCAGGTAAAACAAGGCAATTCCAAGAATTGGACAAGGTAGGCTCACTCACGTGATGTGAAATACTTCATCATTTGCCAACTTGTCCCACCCTGGTAATGTGGTACAACCAGGGCGGACTCGACCTCAGGGTAGGGAGTTCTTCGAAATTACTTATTTTTCTCGGGATAAAACTTGAATCCAGCTCAAAGGGTAAAATAACTTTAGGATAATCCTCAAGGTATCCTTTATTTGAAAAACATAAGGTGTTGTCAGAGAACAAATATGGTTACTATGACCGTTACGTGCTACTGACTGAACTTGCCAACGTGTTTCTGCCCAATTATTTTAGCCCAGTGATCTCAGGCATTCATCAGGGCCAGGTTCAAGTATACCCTCACCAATAAACTAATAGTACAGAGTACCAAAGAAAGTATATAGAAAGGACCTATATATCCTATAGAACAACATCAGGCACATGAAGATAGTCAGGAGGGGAGTTAAATAAACATACGTAGCAGCGGTCGTAAAAAGAGACATATAGTGCAGCCCATAATGGGAAACGTCCTATCACGGCAACATATGTTTTTATGCAAAATGACAGTTTCAGACATAAAAACTTAAAAGGAATAACAAACGTGACACAGTGAAAGAAATGCAATCATACAAACAAAGCACGTATGCAATTGTGAAAACACATGTGACTGCAAGGACACCATATGTGATTCCTAAATACATTTTATACAATACCTAATGTATAAAGGCTAATCCCCTCATGGTCTGTCCGGGGTGGACGCCTCCTATAGTCACACTCTGTGGATGTGATCCCATTATAGAGTAAATGTAGAAATGAGGGGAGAGAGAAATTATAAGACAATTGAGTAAACACATAGTATGCCTTATGTTAGCTC
>NW_028245525.1:5000-7500 GCF_964263255.1 Lissotriton vulgaris
CGCTAGGCCGAGAGTACCTTGTCCCTATCAATCCGGAGGAAAATTACCCATATTTCTTGTAATCCGTGCACACAAGGTGACAGAGGGGACCCAGGGCGAAAAAGTGCGCGAGCTCCCGGAGCCCTCGCTCGGATCCGGGAGGCGAATGGCACCTCATCGGGACTTCCAGGGAAGTCCGGCCATCTGGTCGCTACATAGGAAAGCATTGCGGGCAACCAGATGGCCGAGGCGAGAGGGGCGACAAGATTGCCGCGGCCGAAATGACACCAATCTGCCTGCCCCAGGCCTGTAGGGATCAGGAGCTGCAGGGCTCCGGGGCTCCGGGGCTCCGGGGCTCCCTGCCGCGCGGCAGGACCCAGGACGGAGCCCCCGGTATGGAGGCCACCCTCTCAGGGGCCCCGGACGGGGCTCCCAAAACCCAGCGGAGCAAGGGGAGGCTCCCTGGGCACCACGGAACCCAGTCCCGGGCCTTTGGCAGTGCGGCAGGCCGGAGGGACGGGGCCCAGAGCCCAAGCACCCCACTCGGGGCCCGGCGAGGCCCCTGGACCCTGCCGGGGCTCCCAGGCCCAAAGGCGCAGGGGAAGCCTACCCCGGGTCCTCCGGACCCCGTCCCAGGCACCCTGCCACGCGGCAGGACCCAGGACGGACCCCCGGGCAAGGAGGCCAACCTCCCCGGGGCAACTGAGGGCCCCAGGACGGAGCTCCTGAACCCAGCCAAGCACGGGGAGGCACCCCGGGCACCACGGAACCCAGGGCCGGGCCTTTGGCAGTGCGGCAGGCCGGAGGACAGGGCCCTGGGCCAGAGCACCCCATCCGGGGCCCGGGGACCCCAAGGCCCAGAGGCACAGGGGTAGCCTTCCCCGGGCCCTCCGGAACCCATCCCGGGCACCCTGCCACGCGGAAGGACCCAGGACGGTGCCCCAGCCGGAGCTCTTGAACCCAGCCAGGCTCCCCAGGCACAACGGACACCGCTAGGCCGAGAGGGGTCCCAGAGTACCTTGTCCCTATCAATCCGGAGGAAAGTTACCCCCATTTCTTGTAATCCCTGCACACGAGGTAACAGAGGGGACCCAGGGCGCAAAAGTGCCCGACCTCCCGTAGCCCTCGCTGGGATCCGGGAGGCGAATGGCACCTCATCGGGACTTCCAGGGAAGTCCGGCCATCTGGTCGCTACATAGGAAAGCATTGCGGGCGACCAGATGGCCGAGGCGAGAGGGGCGACCAGATGGCCGGGACTGAAATGACACCAATCTGCCTGCCCCAGGCCTGTAGGGAGCTCCGGGGCTCCAAGGCTCCAGGCCTCCGGGGCTCTGGGGCTCTGGGTCTCTGGGTCTCTGGGTCTGCAGGGCTCGGGGACTGCAGGGCTCCACGGCTCGAGGGGCTGCAGGGCTACGGGGCTCCGGGGCTCCGGGGCTCCGGGGCTCCAGGGCTCCTGGGCTCCAGGGCTGCAGAGCTCCGGGGCTGCTGGGCTCCAGGGCTCGAGGTCTGCAGGGCTCCAGGGTTACAGGGCCTGGGACCCATGGAGCCCGTCCCGGGTACTTTGCCACTCTGTGGGCCGGAGGAGGGAGCCCCGGATGCCTGGGAGGTGTTGCCCAGGCATCGCCCATCTGGTCCCAAGCAGGGAACAACCAGCCCCGGAAGGGTGTTCGGGCATACCCTTGCACCTACTAATCCGGAGGAAAATTACCCCCAATTCTTGTAATCCATGCACTCGAGGTGACAGAGGGGACCCACGGCGCAAACGTGCCCAACCTCCTGGAGCCCTGGCTGGGATCCGGGAGGCAAATGGCACCTCATCGGCACTTCCAGGGAAGTCCGGCCATCTGGTCGCTTTATAGGAAAGCATTGCAGGCGACCAGATGGCCGAGGCGAGAGGGGCGACCAGATGACCGGGACCCAAATGATGCCAATCTGCCTGCCCCGGGCCTGCAGGGCTCTGGGGCTGCAGGGCTCCAGAGCTCCGGGGCTCCGGGGCTCCGGGGATTCAGGCCTCCCCGGGCCCTGATAGACCCTCTGTCCCAGGCGCCCCGGAACCCCAGGCCGGCTAGCAGGACGGAGGGGTATTCCCGCTCCACCGGGCCCTGCCGGACGGGGCTCAAGCCCCGGGCCCGGGCCCAGTCCCGGCCCCAGTCCCGGCTTTCTGAACCCTAGTCCAGGCCGGGGAGAGCCTCCCTGGGCCCCGGTCGACCCTCCGTCCCGGGCGCCCCGGACCCCCGGCCGGCTTGCAGGACGGAGGGGTATTCCCGCACCACCGGGCCCTGCCGGACGGGGCTCAAGCCCCGGGCCCGGTCACGGCCCCAGTCCCGGCTGTCCGAACCCTAGTCCAGGCCCGGGAGAGCCTCCCTGGGCCCCGGTCGACCCTCCGTCCCGGGCGCCCCGGATCCCAGGCCGGCTTGCAGGATGGAGGGGTATTCCCGCACCACCGGGCCCTGCCGGACTGGGCTCAAGCCCCGGGCCCGGTCCCGGCCCCAGTCCCGGCTTTCCTAACCCTAGTCCAGGC
>NW_028245525.1:17500-22500 GCF_964263255.1 Lissotriton vulgaris
GGTGCGTACCCGGGCCCCTGGGGGCCCCGGCGGGCGGGCCCGGGTCCTGCCTTCCCCGGATTCAGAACCGCCGGACCTATCGGAGGTCGGACTGTAGAAAAAAACTCGGAGAAAAGGAACCGTCGGGAAGGGGCTGAGAGGCAGGTGCGTTCCCGGGCCCCTGGGGGCCCCGGCAGGCGGGCCCGGGTGCTGCCTGGCCCCGTCTCAGCATGGCCAGACCTCGCGGAGGCCTGCCTGAGCAAACTCGGAGGAAAAGGCCCATCGGCAAGGGGGCTGAGCAGCAGGTACGTACCCAGGCCCCTGGGGGCCCCGGCGGGCATGCCCGGGTCCTGCCTTCCCCTGATTCAGAATCGCAAGACCACACGGAGGTCTGTCTGACCCTCTCCCTACTAATCCGGAGGAAAATTACCCCCCTTTCTTGTAATCCGTGCACTTGAGGTGACAGAGGGGACCTAAGGCGCGAAAGTGCCCGACCTCCTGGAGCCCTCGCTGGGATCCGGGAGGCAAATGGCACCTCATCGGGACTTCCAGGGAAGTTCGGCCATCTGGTCGCCCCCATAGGAAAGCATTGCCGGAGACCAGATGGCCGAGGCGATCCTGGAGACCAGATGGCCGAGGGGATCCTGGAGACCAGATGGCCGAGGGGATCCTGGAGACCAGATGGCCGAGGGGATCCCAGAGACCAGATGGCCGGGCACGAAAGTCAAGCCAGCCTATGTCACTCTGTGCCCCAACGAAAAAGTGAGCTGGCGTCAGGGAAAGGGCGGGTTGGGGACCGGAGGCCCAGGGCCTAGCACCCGACCCGGGGCCCAGACGGGCCCCTGGACCCAGCCTGGGCTCTAATGCCCGGAGACGCAGGGGAAGCCTCCCCGGGCCCTCCGGACCCCGTCCCGGGGCAGCCTGCCACGCAGCAGGACCAAGGACAGCGCCCGGGATGGGGAGGCCGCCCTCCCCGGGCCCTCAGGGGCCCCGGCCGGAGCTGCTGAACTCAGCCGAGCGAGGGGAGGCTTCCCGGGCACGACGGAACCCCGTCCTGGTCCTTTGGCTGTGCGGCAGGCCGGTGGACCGGGCCCAGGGCCGTGGCACCCGACCCGGGGCCCGGCCGGGCCCCTGGACCCAGCCTGGGCTCCCAAGCCCGGCGGCGCAGGGAAAGCCTCCCTGGGCCCTCCGGACCCCGTCCCGGGCACCCTGCCACGCAGCAGGACCAAGGACAGCGCCCGGGATGGGGAGGCCGCCCTCCCCTGGACCTCAGGCCTCAGGCCTTCCAGGTAAGCCCGGCAATCTGGTCGCCCCGTTGGAAAGCATTGCGCGCTACTTTTGCAAACACATTATCTACCGGACTTGCTCTAGATGGCGCTCCAACATAAGGAATGAACCAACACCTTCCCTACTGGAATCGTGACGAGCTAAGGTCGTCAGCAGCACCGAAGGGGCTAGTTTATCAACACTTTCCCTCCTGTTGCGCGGGTTGCTGTTTGAAAAATAGATTTTATTATGCCTTTAGTTAGTGTGTCCTCTAGATCAAGTTGATCTACTGACTTGCGATGCCAAGGCATCTCGCTGTAAAGGAATGCGATGTCACGGCATGCATTTTTCGCATTCGAATAGATACCCGCCTATAACCCCTTCACTGCGGCGGTTCAAATGGGTTTGGGCATGGAGCTGTGGTGCTCATGATGGAGCCCAACCCGGGCCCCTGGCCCCATCTGGGAGACCGGAGGCGCTGGGGACACCTCCCCGGGCCCTCCCGGACCCCATCCAGGGCTTCCTGCCACGCGGCAGGCCCAGGAACAGACCCGGGGCTGGGGCAACATCCTGGCCCGTCCAGCTGCCGGCTGAGGACCGCTAGGCCGAGAGTACCTTGTCCCTATCAATCCGGAGGAAAATTACCCATATTTCTTGTAATCCGTGCACACAAGGTGACAGAGGGGACCCAGGGCGAAAAAGTGCGCGAGCTCCCGGAGCCCTCGCTCGGATCCGGGAGGCGAATGGCACCTCATCGGGACTTCCAGGGAAGTCCAGCCATCTGGTCGCTACATAGGAAAGCATTGCGGGCAACCAGATGGCCGAGGCGAGAGGGGCGACAAGATTGCCGCGGCCGAAATGACACCAATCTGCCTGCCCCAGGCCTGTAGGGATCAGGAGCTGCAGGGCTCCGGGGCTCCGGGGCTCCGGGGCTCCCTGCCGCGCGGCAGGACCCAGGACGGAGCCCCCGGTATGGAGGCCACCCTCTCAGGGGCCCCGGACGGGGCTCCCAAAACCCAGCGGAGCAAGGGGAGGCTCCCTGGGCACCACGGAACCCAGTCCCGGGCCTTTGGCAGTGCGGCAGGCCGGAGGGACGGGGCCCAGAGCCCAAGCACCCCACTCGGGGCCCGGCGAGGCCCCTGGACCCTGCCGGGGCTCCCAGGCCCAAAGGCGCAGGGGAAGCCTACCCCGGGTCCTCCGGACCCCGTCCCAGGCACCCTGCCACGCGGCAGGACCCAGGACGGACCCCCGGGCAAGGAGGCCAACCTCCCCGGGGCAACTGAGGGCCCCAGGACGGAGCTCCTGAACCCAGCCAAGCACGGGGAGGCACCCCGGGCACCACGGAACCCAGGGCCGGGCCTTTGGCAGTGCGGCAGGCCGGAGGACAGGGCCCTGGGCCAGAGCACCCCATCCGGGGCCCGGGGACCCCAAGGCCCAGAGGCACAGGGGTAGCCTTCCCCGGGCCCTCCGGAACCCATCCCGGGCACCCTGCCACGCGGAAGGACCCAGGACGGTGCCCCAGCCGGAGCTCTTGAACCCAGCCAGGCTCCCCAGGCACAACGGACACCGCTAGGCCGAGAGGGGTCCCAGAGTACCTTGTCCCTATCAATCCGGAGGAAAGTTACCCCCATTTCTTGTAATCCCTGCACACGAGGTAACAGAGGGGACCCAGGGCGCAAAAGTGCCCGACCTCCCGTAGCCCTCGCTGGGATCCGGGAGGCGAATGGCACCTCATCGGGACTTCCAGGGAAGTCCGGCCATCTGGTCGCTACATAGGAAAGCATTGCGGGCGACCAGATGGCCGAGGCGAGAGGGGCGACCAGATGGCCGGGACTGAAATGACACCAATCTGCCTGCCCCAGGCCTGTAGGGAGCTCCGGGGCTCCAAGGCTCCAGGCCTCCGGGGCTCTGGGGCTCTGGGTCTCTGGGTCTCTGGGTCTGCAGGGCTCGGGGACTGCAGGGCTCCACGGCTCGAGGGGCTGCAGGGCTACGGGGCTCCGGGGCTCCGGGGCTCCGGGGCTCCAGGGCTCCTGGGCTCCAGGGCTGCAGAGCTCCGGGGCTGCTGGGCTCCAGGGCTCGAGGTCTGCAGGGCTCCAGGGTTACAGGGCCTGGGACCCATGGAGCCCGTCCCGGGTACTTTGCCACTCTGTGGGCCGGAGGAGGGAGCCCCGGATGCCTGGGAGGTGTTGCCCAGGCATCGCCCATCTGGTCCCAAGCAGGGAACAACCAGCCCCGGAAGGGTGTTCGGGCATACCCTTGCACCTACTAATCCGGAGGAAAATTACCCCCAATTCTTGTAATCCATGCACTCGAGGTGACAGAGGGGACCCACGGCGCAAACGTGCCCAACCTCCTGGAGCCCTGGCTGGGATCCGGGAGGCAAATGGCACCTCATCGGCACTTCCAGGGAAGTCCGGCCATCTGGTCGCTTTATAGGAAAGCATTGCAGGCGACCAGATGGCCGAGGCGAGAGGGGCGACCAGATGACCGGGACCCAAATGATGCCAATCTGCCTGCCCCGGGCCTGCAGGGCTCTGGGGCTGCAGGGCTCCAGAGCTCCGGGGCTCCGGGGCTCCGGGGATTCAGGCCTCCCCGGGCCCTGATAGACCCTCTGTCCCAGGCGCCCCGGAACCCCAGGCCGGCTAGCAGGACGGAGGGGTATTCCCGCTCCACCGGGCCCTGCCGGACGGGGCTCAAGCCCCGGGCCCGGGCCCAGTCCCGGCCCCAGTCCCGGCTTTCTGAACCCTAGTCCAGGCCGGGGAGAGCCTCCCTGGGCCCCGGTCGACCCTCCGTCCCGGGCGCCCCGGACCCCCGGCCGGCTTGCAGGACGGAGGGGTATTCCCGCACCACCGGGCCCTGCCGGACGGGGCTCAAGCCCCGGGCCCGGTCACGGCCCCAGTCCCGGCTGTCCGAACCCTAGTCCAGGCCCGGGAGAGCCTCCCTGGGCCCCGGTCGACCCTCCGTCCCGGGCGCCCCGGATCCCAGGCCGGCTTGCAGGATGGAGGGGTATTCCCGCACCACCGGGCCCTGCCGGACTGGGCTCAAGCCCCGGGCCCGGTCCCGGCCCCAGTCCCGGCTTTCCTAACCCTAGTCCAGGCCGGGGAGAGCCTCCCTGGGCCCCGGTCGACCCTCCGTCCCGGGCGCCCCGGACCCCAGGCCGGCTTGCAGGACGGAGGGGTATTCCCGCACCACCGGGCCCTGCCGGACTGGGCTCAAGCCCCGGGCCCGGTCCCGGCCCCAGTCCCGGCTTTCCTAACCCTAGTCCAGGCCGGGGAGAGCCTCCCTGGGCCCCGGTCGACCCTCCGTCCCGGGCGCCCCGGACCCCAGGCCGGCTTGCAGGACGGAGGGGTATTCCCGCACCACCGGGCCCTGCCGGACTGGGCTCAAGCCCCGGGCCCGGTCCCGGCCCCAGTCCCGGCTTTCCTAACCCTAGTCCAGGCCGGGGAGAGCCTCCCTGGGCCCCGGTCGACCCTCCGTCCCGGGCGCCCCGGACCCCAGGCCGGCTTGCAGGACGGAGGGGTATTCCCGCACCACCGGGCCCTGCCGGACTGGGCTCAAGCCCCGGGCCCGGTCCCGGCCCCAGTCCCCGCTTTCCTAACCCTAGTCCAGGCCGGGGAGAGCCTCCCTGGGCCCCGGTCGACCCTCCGTCCCGGGCGCCCCGGACCCCAGGCCGGCTTGCAGGACGGAGGGGTATTCCCGCACCACCGGGCCCTGCCGGACGGGGCTCAAGCCCCGGGCCCGGTCCCGGCCCCAGT
>NW_028245525.1:32500-35000 GCF_964263255.1 Lissotriton vulgaris
CGAGGGGATCCCAGAGACCAGATGGCCGGGCACGAAAGTCAAGCCAGCCTATGTCACTCTGTGCCCCAACGAAAAAGTGAGCTGGCGTCAGGGAAAGGGCGGGTTGGGGACCGGAGGCCCAGGGCCTAGCACCCGACCCGGGGCCCAGACGGGCCCCTGGACCCAGCCTGGGCTCTAATGCCCGGAGACGCAGGGGAAGCCTCCCCGGGCCCTCCGGACCCCGTCCCGGGGCAGCCTGCCACGCAGCAGGACCAAGGACAGCGCCCGGGATGGGGAGGCCGCCCTCCCCGGGCCCTCAGGGGCCCCGGCCGGAGCTGCTGAACTCAGCCGAGCGAGGGGAGGCTTCCCGGGCACGACGGAACCCCGTCCTGGTCCTTTGGCTGTGCGGCAGGCCGGTGGACCGGGCCCAGGGCCGTGGCACCCGACCCGGGGCCCGGCCGGGCCCCTGGACCCAGCCTGGGCTCCCAAGCCCGGCGGCGCAGGGAAAGCCTCCCTGGGCCCTCCGGACCCCGTCCCGGGCACCCTGCCACGCAGCAGGACCAAGGACAGCGCCCGGGATGGGGAGGCCGCCCTCCCCTGGACCTCAGGCCTCAGGCCTTCCAGGTAAGCCCGGCAATCTGGTCGCCCCGTTGGAAAGCATTGCGCGCTACTTTTGCAAACACATTATCTACCGGACTTGCTCTAGATGGCGCTCCAACATAAGGAATGAACCAACACCTTCCCTACTGGAATCGTGACGAGCTAAGGTCGTCAGCAGCACCGAAGGGGCTAGTTTATCAACACTTTCCCTCCTGTTGCGCGGGTTGCTGTTTGAAAAATAGATTTTATTATGCCTTTAGTTAGTGTGTCCTCTAGATCAAGTTGATCTACTGACTTGCGATGCCAAGGCATCTCGCTGTAAAGGAATGCGATGTCACGGCATGCATTTTTCGCATTCGAATAGATACCCGCCTATAACCCCTTCACTGCGGCGGTTCAAATGGGTTTGGGCATGGAGCTGTGGTGCTCATGATGGAGCCCAACCCGGGCCCCTGGCCCCATCTGGGAGACCGGAGGCGCTGGGGACACCTCCCCGGGCCCTCCCGGACCCCATCCAGGGCTTCCTGCCACGCGGCAGGCCCAGGAACAGACCCGGGGCTGGGGCAACATCCTGGCCCGTCCAGCTGCCGGCTGAGGACCGCTAGGCCGAGAGTACCTTGTCCCTATCAATCCGGAGGAAAATTACCCATATTTCTTGTAATCCGTGCACACAAGGTGACAGAGGGGACCCAGGGCGAAAAAGTGCGCGAGCTCCCGGAGCCCTCGCTCGGATCCGGGAGGCGAATGGCACCTCATCGGGACTTCCAGGGAAGTCCGGCCATCTGGTCGCTACATAGGAAAGCATTGCGGGCAACCAGATGGCCGAGGCGAGAGGGGCGACAAGATTGCCGCGGCCGAAATGACACCAATCTGCCTGCCCCAGGCCTGTAGGGATCAGGAGCTGCAGGGCTCCGGGGCTCCGGGGCTCCGGGGCTCCCTGCCGCGCGGCAGGACCCAGGACGGAGCCCCCGGTATGGAGGCCACCCTCTCAGGGGCCCCGGACGGGGCTCCCAAAACCCAGCGGAGCAAGGGGAGGCTCCCTGGGCACCACGGAACCCAGTCCCGGGCCTTTGGCAGTGCGGCAGGCCGGAGGGACGGGGCCCAGAGCCCAAGCACCCCACTCGGGGCCCGGCGAGGCCCCTGGACCCTGCCGGGGCTCCCAGGCCCAAAGGCGCAGGGGAAGCCTACCCCGGGTCCTCCGGACCCCGTCCCAGGCACCCTGCCACGCGGCAGGACCCAGGACGGACCCCCGGGCAAGGAGGCCAACCTCCCCGGGGCAACTGAGGGCCCCAGGACGGAGCTCCTGAACCCAGCCAAGCACGGGGAGGCACCCCGGGCACCACGGAACCCAGGGCCGGGCCTTTGGCAGTGCGGCAGGCCGGAGGACAGGGCCCTGGGCCAGAGCACCCCATCCGGGGCCCGGGGACCCCAAGGCCCAGAGGCACAGGGGTAGCCTTCCCCGGGCCCTCCGGAACCCATCCCGGGCACCCTGCCACGCGGAAGGACCCAGGACGGTGCCCCAGCCGGAGCTCTTGAACCCAGCCAGGCTCCCCAGGCACAACGGACACCGCTAGGCCGAGAGGGGTCCCAGAGTACCTTGTCCCTATCAATCCGGAGGAAAGTTACCCCCATTTCTTGTAATCCCTGCACACGAGGTAACAGAGGGGACCCAGGGCGCAAAAGTGCCCGACCTCCCGTAGCCCTCGCTGGGATCCGGGAGGCGAATGGCACCTCATCGGGACTTCCAGGGAAGTCCGGCCATCTGGTCGCTACATAGGAAAGCATTGCGGGCGACCAGATGGCCGAGGCGAGAGGGGCGACCAGATGGCCGGGACTGAAATGACACCAATCTGCCTGCCCCAGGCCTGTAGGGAGCTCCGGGGCTCCAAGGCTCCAGGCCTCCGGGGCTCTGGGGCTCTGG
>NW_028245525.1:47500-50000 GCF_964263255.1 Lissotriton vulgaris
AACACATTATCTACCGGACTTGCTCTAGATGGCGCTCCAACATAAGGAATGAACCAACACCTTCCCTACTGGAATCGTGACGAGCTAAGGTCGTCAGCAGCACCGAAGGGGCTAGTTTATCAACACTTTCCCTCCTGTTGCGCGGGTTGCTGTTTGAAAAATAGATTTTATTATGCCTTTAGTTAGTGTGTCCTCTAGATCAAGTTGATCTACTGACTTGCGATGCCAAGGCATCTCGCTGTAAAGGAATGCGATGTCACGGCATGCATTTTTCGCATTCGAATAGATACCCGCCTATAACCCCTTCACTGCGGCGGTTCAAATGGGTTTGGGCATGGAGCTGTGGTGCTCATGATGGAGCCCAACCCGGGCCCCTGGCCCCATCTGGGAGACCGGAGGCGCTGGGGACACCTCCCCGGGCCCTCCCGGACCCCATCCAGGGCTTCCTGCCACGCGGCAGGCCCAGGAACAGACCCGGGGCTGGGGCAACATCCTGGCCCGTCCAGCTGCCGGCTGAGGACCGCTAGGCCGAGAGTACCTTGTCCCTATCAATCCGGAGGAAAATTACCCATATTTCTTGTAATCCGTGCACACAAGGTGACAGAGGGGACCCAGGGCGAAAAAGTGCGCGAGCTCCCGGAGCCCTCGCTCGGATCCGGGAGGCGAATGGCACCTCATCGGGACTTCCAGGGAAGTCCGGCCATCTGGTCGCTACATAGGAAAGCATTGCGGGCAACCAGATGGCCGAGGCGAGAGGGGCGACAAGATTGCCGCGGCCGAAATGACACCAATCTGCCTGCCCCAGGCCTGTAGGGATCAGGAGCTGCAGGGCTCCGGGGCTCCGGGGCTCCGGGGCTCCCTGCCGCGCGGCAGGACCCAGGACGGAGCCCCCGGTATGGAGGCCACCCTCTCAGGGGCCCCGGACGGGGCTCCCAAAACCCAGCGGAGCAAGGGGAGGCTCCCTGGGCACCACGGAACCCAGTCCCGGGCCTTTGGCAGTGCGGCAGGCCGGAGGGACGGGGCCCAGAGCCCAAGCACCCCACTCGGGGCCCGGCGAGGCCCCTGGACCCTGCCGGGGCTCCCAGGCCCAAAGGCGCAGGGGAAGCCTACCCCGGGTCCTCCGGACCCCGTCCCAGGCACCCTGCCACGCGGCAGGACCCAGGACGGACCCCCGGGCAAGGAGGCCAACCTCCCCGGGGCAACTGAGGGCCCCAGGACGGAGCTCCTGAACCCAGCCAAGCACGGGGAGGCACCCCGGGCACCACGGAACCCAGGGCCGGGCCTTTGGCAGTGCGGCAGGCCGGAGGACAGGGCCCTGGGCCAGAGCACCCCATCCGGGGCCCGGGGACCCCAAGGCCCAGAGGCACAGGGGTAGCCTTCCCCGGGCCCTCCGGAACCCATCCCGGGCACCCTGCCACGCGGAAGGACCCAGGACGGTGCCCCAGCCGGAGCTCTTGAACCCAGCCAGGCTCCCCAGGCACAACGGACACCGCTAGGCCGAGAGGGGTCCCAGAGTACCTTGTCCCTATCAATCCGGAGGAAAGTTACCCCCATTTCTTGTAATCCCTGCACACGAGGTAACAGAGGGGACCCAGGGCGCAAAAGTGCCCGACCTCCCGTAGCCCTCGCTGGGATCCGGGAGGCGAATGGCACCTCATCGGGACTTCCAGGGAAGTCCGGCCATCTGGTCGCTACATAGGAAAGCATTGCGGGCGACCAGATGGCCGAGGCGAGAGGGGCGACCAGATGGCCGGGACTGAAATGACACCAATCTGCCTGCCCCAGGCCTGTAGGGAGCTCCGGGGCTCCAAGGCTCCAGGCCTCCGGGGCTCTGGGGCTCTGGGTCTCTGGGTCTCTGGGTCTGCAGGGCTCGGGGACTGCAGGGCTCCACGGCTCGAGGGGCTGCAGGGCTACGGGGCTCCGGGGCTCCGGGGCTCCGGGGCTCCAGGGCTCCTGGGCTCCAGGGCTGCAGAGCTCCGGGGCTGCTGGGCTCCAGGGCTCGAGGTCTGCAGGGCTCCAGGGTTACAGGGCCTGGGACCCATGGAGCCCGTCCCGGGTACTTTGCCACTCTGTGGGCCGGAGGAGGGAGCCCCGGATGCCTGGGAGGTGTTGCCCAGGCATCGCCCATCTGGTCCCAAGCAGGGAACAACCAGCCCCGGAAGGGTGTTCGGGCATACCCTTGCACCTACTAATCCGGAGGAAAATTACCCCCAATTCTTGTAATCCATGCACTCGAGGTGACAGAGGGGACCCACGGCGCAAACGTGCCCAACCTCCTGGAGCCCTGGCTGGGATCCGGGAGGCAAATGGCACCTCATCGGCACTTCCAGGGAAGTCCGGCCATCTGGTCGCTTTATAGGAAAGCATTGCAGGCGACCAGATGGCCGAGGCGAGAGGGGCGACCAGATGACCGGGACCCAAATGATGCCAATCTGCCTGCCCCGGGCCTGCAGGGCTCTGGGGCTGCAGGGCTCCAGAGCTCCGGGGCTCCGGGGCTCCG
>NW_028245525.1:62500-65000 GCF_964263255.1 Lissotriton vulgaris
GAGGCGAATGGCACCTCATCGGGACTTCCAGGGAAGTCCGGCCATCTGGTCGCTACATAGGAAAGCATTGCGGGCAACCAGATGGCCGAGGCGAGAGGGGCGACAAGATTGCCGCGGCCGAAATGACACCAATCTGCCTGCCCCAGGCCTGTAGGGATCAGGAGCTGCAGGGCTCCGGGGCTCCGGGGCTCCGGGGCTCCCTGCCGCGCGGCAGGACCCAGGACGGAGCCCCCGGTATGGAGGCCACCCTCTCAGGGGCCCCGGACGGGGCTCCCAAAACCCAGCGGAGCAAGGGGAGGCTCCCTGGGCACCACGGAACCCAGTCCCGGGCCTTTGGCAGTGCGGCAGGCCGGAGGGACGGGGCCCAGAGCCCAAGCACCCCACTCGGGGCCCGGCGAGGCCCCTGGACCCTGCCGGGGCTCCCAGGCCCAAAGGCGCAGGGGAAGCCTACCCCGGGTCCTCCGGACCCCGTCCCAGGCACCCTGCCACGCGGCAGGACCCAGGACGGACCCCCGGGCAAGGAGGCCAACCTCCCCGGGGCAACTGAGGGCCCCAGGACGGAGCTCCTGAACCCAGCCAAGCACGGGGAGGCACCCCGGGCACCACGGAACCCAGGGCCGGGCCTTTGGCAGTGCGGCAGGCCGGAGGACAGGGCCCTGGGCCAGAGCACCCCATCCGGGGCCCGGGGACCCCAAGGCCCAGAGGCACAGGGGTAGCCTTCCCCGGGCCCTCCGGAACCCATCCCGGGCACCCTGCCACGCGGAAGGACCCAGGACGGTGCCCCAGCCGGAGCTCTTGAACCCAGCCAGGCTCCCCAGGCACAACGGACACCGCTAGGCCGAGAGGGGTCCCAGAGTACCTTGTCCCTATCAATCCGGAGGAAAGTTACCCCCATTTCTTGTAATCCCTGCACACGAGGTAACAGAGGGGACCCAGGGCGCAAAAGTGCCCGACCTCCCGTAGCCCTCGCTGGGATCCGGGAGGCGAATGGCACCTCATCGGGACTTCCAGGGAAGTCCGGCCATCTGGTCGCTACATAGGAAAGCATTGCGGGCGACCAGATGGCCGAGGCGAGAGGGGCGACCAGATGGCCGGGACTGAAATGACACCAATCTGCCTGCCCCAGGCCTGTAGGGAGCTCCGGGGCTCCAAGGCTCCAGGCCTCCGGGGCTCTGGGGCTCTGGGTCTCTGGGTCTCTGGGTCTGCAGGGCTCGGGGACTGCAGGGCTCCACGGCTCGAGGGGCTGCAGGGCTACGGGGCTCCGGGGCTCCGGGGCTCCGGGGCTCCAGGGCTCCTGGGCTCCAGGGCTGCAGAGCTCCGGGGCTGCTGGGCTCCAGGGCTCGAGGTCTGCAGGGCTCCAGGGTTACAGGGCCTGGGACCCATGGAGCCCGTCCCGGGTACTTTGCCACTCTGTGGGCCGGAGGAGGGAGCCCCGGATGCCTGGGAGGTGTTGCCCAGGCATCGCCCATCTGGTCCCAAGCAGGGAACAACCAGCCCCGGAAGGGTGTTCGGGCATACCCTTGCACCTACTAATCCGGAGGAAAATTACCCCCAATTCTTGTAATCCATGCACTCGAGGTGACAGAGGGGACCCACGGCGCAAACGTGCCCAACCTCCTGGAGCCCTGGCTGGGATCCGGGAGGCAAATGGCACCTCATCGGCACTTCCAGGGAAGTCCGGCCATCTGGTCGCTTTATAGGAAAGCATTGCAGGCGACCAGATGGCCGAGGCGAGAGGGGCGACCAGATGACCGGGACCCAAATGATGCCAATCTGCCTGCCCCGGGCCTGCAGGGCTCTGGGGCTGCAGGGCTCCAGAGCTCCGGGGCTCCGGGGCTCCGGGGATTCAGGCCTCCCCGGGCCCTGATAGACCCTCTGTCCCAGGCGCCCCGGAACCCCAGGCCGGCTAGCAGGACGGAGGGGTATTCCCGCTCCACCGGGCCCTGCCGGACGGGGCTCAAGCCCCGGGCCCGGGCCCAGTCCCGGCCCCAGTCCCGGCTTTCTGAACCCTAGTCCAGGCCGGGGAGAGCCTCCCTGGGCCCCGGTCGACCCTCCGTCCCGGGCGCCCCGGACCCCCGGCCGGCTTGCAGGACGGAGGGGTATTCCCGCACCACCGGGCCCTGCCGGACGGGGCTCAAGCCCCGGGCCCGGTCACGGCCCCAGTCCCGGCTGTCCGAACCCTAGTCCAGGCCCGGGAGAGCCTCCCTGGGCCCCGGTCGACCCTCCGTCCCGGGCGCCCCGGATCCCAGGCCGGCTTGCAGGATGGAGGGGTATTCCCGCACCACCGGGCCCTGCCGGACTGGGCTCAAGCCCCGGGCCCGGTCCCGGCCCCAGTCCCGGCTTTCCTAACCCTAGTCCAGGCCGGGGAGAGCCTCCCTGGGCCCCGGTCGACCCTCCGTCCCGGGCGCCCCGGACCCCAGGCCGGCTTGCAGGACGGAGGGGTATTCCCGCACCACCGGGCCCTGCCGGACTGGGCTCAAGCCCCGGGCCCGGTCCCGGC
>NW_028245526.1:0-71340 GCF_964263255.1 Lissotriton vulgaris
TGAGTCTAGCCGAGATTTCCACTACTTTTGGTGAGGACACTGTGCCAAAGATAAGATGCGAGTTTCTCCATGCAGAAATCAGCATTCACCATCGATGTAATTCTATCGTCTTCCTTTCTAGGTCTCTTTGTGTACTATCTTTTTGCCTTCTGTGTTTTGTTCCCCATTCCTTTTATTCAATCTTTGTTCTATCTATCCCTCACTGAACCTTTGTATTTCTGGGTCTACAGTCTCAGTATTGTTTCAGATTCACAAGTGAGTTCACCCTCTTTGGGTTCATCTGCTTCTTCCTTTTCTTCTGTTTCTACTTCTGTCTCATAAGGTGTTTCTCCTCTTTCTGTCTCGACAGCTGCTTCACTTCCCTCTGGCTTATTGGTGACCTCGCCTTCTTCTGACTCAACAGCAGTCTCTTCAGTCCCAGTATCTGTTGCCCACTTTACTTGTGCCTGGCTGTTCAGCATCAAAACATGTATCATAATCTGTCACTCCAGACTCTTCAGCTTCATTTACTTCAGCTGCTGGGTTTTGTTTTGATTTACCAGTTGCTGTTCTTTAGGTATTTCAATTGGACTTGTGACTCTGTGAGTATGGCTGGCATGTATTCAGTTTGAAAAGCCAAACACTTCACTGCTGTGGTCATCACCAATATAATCTGGTAAGGGCAACTCCAACAGGGTTCTAAGCAAGTTTTCCGTACATGCTTCTTGACTAGGACCCTCTCACCAGTATTCAGATCATGTGCTTGGTCTCGCTGTGTCATTGTGGCATCTCCTGCAACCAGGCAGGACACAGAGTGCACCAGGTCAGCAAGCCCATTACAATAGTCTAGCACACGATCATCAGATATGTTCATCAGTTTGTTCACAGGTATGTTTGCTTGTTTCATGTCTCTTCACATTATCACTTCATGGGGACCTGATCTAATCTTTTTGTCAGGAATACTTTTAAGACTCATCAATACAAGGGGTAAAGAGTCAGGCCACTACAGTGTTGTGGATGCACATACCTTCCCTAATCTTGATTTTATTGTGCCATTTATCTGTTCAACAATGCCAGATGTTTCTGGTCAGTAGGCACAATCCAGCTTCTGCTCAATTTGTAATGCTGCACAAATCATTTGAATGATTTCATTATTAAAATGGAGTCCTCTATCCGATTCCAAAGTGATTGGAAAACCAAACCTAGGGATCAATTCTCTCAACAACAGTTTTGCCACAGTAAGACTATCATTCCTTCTTGTTGGATAGGCCTCTACCCAGCGAGAAAACACACAAACAATGACAAGGACATATTTCAGGCCATTACATGGTGGTAATTCGATGAAGTCAACTTAAAGATGGGTAAAAGGACCTCCTGCTTTCCCAATTACACTGCAACTTAAAGCTGTCTTCCTTCCAGGATTTTGTTTTTGGAATATGGCACATCTTTGACATAAACTTTCTGTGATGACCCTGAATTTTGGATTGTACCATGTCTGCCAGAAGAGTCTAATCATAGCACCTCTTCCAATATGGGTAATTCCATGGTACATCCTGACCATGTGAGAAAGTAAAGAATCTGGTTTTACTGGTCTTCCTTCTAGGTAAACCAATACCTCTTCCTTTGCATTTTTCAAACAACCTGTTCTCCTGCACTCTTCTTTTTCCTTATCACTGACCTCTTCCTGCCTTACCTCATCCCAAGTCTCGAATGTAGTTGTGAACATAAGGTGGCATACAATATTTATTCTTTCAATTGATCTGCATATCTGTTGCCTTTTGTCCAGACAGTCATGTACTGCTTCCTCTCTCACTTTCTCACAACTTGAATTTGGTAATAAAGTAGCATGGTTTACAATAGAACACCTCACTACAGTAACATTTTCAGCACAGAGAATCACTCTCTCATATTTAGACTGCTGACTAGAAGTCATATGTTGAGTCCGAGTACGGGTTAAAGGGATCTCAACAGAATGTGGCACATACACCTTTACTAGATATCCCATCACAATTGCTTCACTTTGTTCCAAACTTACACAAGTGGTCTCTACTGCTTTTCAGCAGCCTGGCAACTCTGCAGCCACGGAGTTTAAAGTAGCAGAAAAGTATGCCACTGGACGTCGTGACATTTTATGTTTATGAGTTAAGACTGCTAAGTGCACATCTGTCTCTCTCACAACGGTACAATGCAAACTATTTAGAATAATCTGGCATTCCCAAAGCAGTTGCTTGACAAAGACTGTTCCGCAATCTTGAGAAAGAGTCCAAACTTTCTTCATTCAAAACATTTCAATCCTTCACATCCTTTTGAGTCAACCTCTGTAGAGGCTTTGCAGTCATTGCAAACCCACAAATACACTGGCTTCAGTATCCAACCATTCACAAAAACATTTGCACTTCCTTTTGATTTCTGGGTGGAGTCCTTTTCTTGATTATACTGATTCTTTCAGGGGTCACCTTTCTGACCCCTTTCTCAATTCTGTGACCTAAGAACGGAACTTCCTGTCATCAGTATTGCAATTTAAATGGTGGTCATCCTTCTGCAAAATGGTTCAGTAAAGCAATTGTGTCTGTTACACATGTTTCTTGTGTTATTGATGCCAAAAGTAGGTCATTAATGTACTGAACCAAAACCAAACTTCCAGGCATAACCAAAGTCTCCAAACATATTTTCAAAATCTGGTTAAAGATCGAAGGACTCTCACTGTACCCTTGAGGATGCCAAGACACGGTTTCCGAACCAGAAAGAAAACAAAAATTGATTTTCCGGGTGCGACGGAATGGAGAAAAATGCCTGACACAAATCAATAACTGTATACCATTCTGCATCACAAGGAATTTGGTAAAGGAATACTGCTGCAGTTGGCCCTACTGGAAAACATGGCACTACAAATGCATTCACCTCTCTCAAATCCTGCACTATTCTATATTTTCCATAGGGCTTTTTAATTCCAATAATAGTTGAGTTACAGGGACTGCCCATTATTTATTTTAGAATTCCTTGTTCAATCACTTGGTCAATCACTGGTGTGACTCCAGCAATCATATCTGGACTAATTTTTGACTGTGGGGAATTTGGATTTATAGCATCATCTTTGACCATAATCTGAATGGGGTCTACATTTTACATCAACCCAATTTCTTTTCCTGTGAAATCCCACACTTCAGATCTTACTGTACTTTTTAATTCTTCAGGCAAATCCTCCGTAGTCAGTTGTGAATATAATTCACCTACTTTGGTCTCTCGTTAGGCCATCATCATTTTATATTCAACATCCTCATCAGGATTCATACATGCAACACCATCCGGTGTACAATAAATAGTGCAATTCATTTTGCACAACAAATCTCTGCCCAAAAGATTCACAGGACTGGAATCACATACTACAAACTGATGCATTTCTTTGAAATTCCCAACATGAACTTCTATCGGGCTGTGACAGGAGTTCTAATATGTTTATTTGCAACACCTACAACTTGGATAGTTTCTTCCGAAATGGGTAGGTTTGGGATTTCTGCTGCTCTCACAGTAGAACGAGTAGCACCATTGTCAAACAAGAAGGTGTTATCTTTAAATTCTACCTTCCCATCAACAAATGGACCTGACTGATCTCCCACTAAAGATGCGCCAAAAACACACTCTTCATCTCCCCTAGGGCACCGTCATTGAGATGAATCAGAATCACTCTCACTGCACCTCACCAAATACTGCAAAACTTATGGATTCTTACCAAACTGCTCTTCTCCATGGAATCCAGAGCTTGCACTGTACAACTGCATATGAGCATTCAAAGTATGAGGTATAGGAGGCTGTGGCACCTGTAAATGTTGAGTCACTACCTGCTGCTGCTGTTGATTTCTCACCAACTCATTCTGCATCT
This sequence comes from Lissotriton vulgaris, assembly GCF_964263255.1. Classification (NCBI taxonomy): domain Eukaryota; kingdom Metazoa; phylum Chordata; class Amphibia; order Caudata; family Salamandridae; genus Lissotriton; species Lissotriton vulgaris. The sequence continues at coordinate 3,860 of NW_028245526.1, forward strand.
CTGGATTTAAATTTTGATTTACTTCATTACCCATTTGACCAGATCTACACTCATTCTTCCAATGTCCAAACTTTCCACATGCGTGACAAGGAAACTTCTTTTTAGCTTCCTTAATCATTTAAAATTTTCCTTTACCGCCACTGTTTACCTGACCAACCAGATTCTGACTTTGTTGCACATTACTATTTTCTTGTTGCTGTTCTGCCATCTTCACTTGAGCCCACATCATTTTCTCCTACAACTTTTTTAGCCTTGAATCAATGTTGTCACTACCACCCAATTTAGCACTAATTTATTATTAACGTGTCAGCCTAGCATAGCTTAAGCAGAAAACAACATTATTTGTGAGTTTAAAGCTTCACACACAATGCATTTTATGAATTACACATGCAGCCTTGCCATGCAAAACCCTTTAATCCATTCTAAATACAAAATTATTACATTTACGGTTATTTACATATTAATTCGGATTAGTTCCTGCATATTTGCAAAGTAAGCTTCCCACTTGTAATGTAAATGTGCACATTACTCGTTTAGACACTACTTACTGCTAGTATGTTTTGTAGGGGTGTTCAATCGAGCAGGATTTTTTTTGCGAAATCCTGCTCCATCACTTGCATTCCATGAAATACAATGTTTTCTTCTAAACTGGCAGTTCTAGAGCTCAAGTAAGTATGCTCGAAGTATGGCCTAAGGATCGATTGCGGCTTTTCTGAATTTTACACCTCCTGGTCAACAGCAGCACTGTGCTTCTGTTTTCTTGACTCATTACTAACACTGAGAAATATGTTAAATAAACGAACAAGCATTTGATATCAGGTTATCTGAAGTTGAAGAAAAGAAGTAACTAAGGTGTCCTGCATCTTGAAACAAACGTGTAAGATATGATAATGTCTCTTCAAAATTCCAAAAGTGTATTTTGTTATCATGGAAAAGTGTTTTACATTAGTGCACCACAATATAGTAGTGTATTGAGAAATTTATTTTCATAAAACATGTTGTTTGAAATAGCCAATAAATGTTTATCCTGTAATTCACTTATGCCCACTTTACAACCCCCCATACCCTCCGCCACTCTGTGGCACTCAACCACACCACAGACCAACATTTTTGGTCCCTAGGAAAATGTTTGTGAGCACCCATGTTCTAGAGCAAGTAATATAAAAATGGTTTTTGGGGAATGCAAACTAGTGCTACATATTCATTGTGGCCAAAACTGTCACGTCTTCACATGTGGTTATTTATGATGTTAATTAAAGAATTAAGGCGAGCCAGGCTCTTCTATTGGGGGACATGTGCATTCAAGGTCTTGGCTTAATATATGCAGACTGACAATCCTCTGTTAAATATCTTCACATCCAGAATGCTTCAAACAAACCCAAACACTTTGCTGTCATTCTCACTAGAGAAATATATTCCTTAATTTTTTATGTACTAGGAAAGGTTTTCAACTTTTGCTAGATAAAGATTTACGTACTATTAAATGAGACTTAGTTTTCCTTGTTTGCATCAATTGAGCAAATGTTCTGAAAATGTTTCCAAATGATTGCTTAGATTTGAGGAGAGTAAATATTAACTATACTTAACATTACAAGTTTGTGGCAATTGGGGTCAGCTTCTTAGAATGCAGGGTTAAAACCCATCAAAGAAAAACCCTTTCTAAATTGCCCTTATAACTGCAAGCTTATGGTGACGCTGTAGTGGAAATAGAGAGCCTGCAGCTGCTCGCCACAAATGGACTTTGGTGCTAAACATGATGAACAACAAAGCAATACAGTGTCTGAAACTAAGTGGAGACAAGCTAATTGTTGAAGGATCTGACCCAAATACCCTCACGGTAGTATATGTTTTCTGAGGAGACAACATGACATCTAGCTGTTGGTTAATAATGCTCGATTGCTGCACTTAATGAACATTTAGGCCACAGTATGAGCCAGTCCGCCTTGTCTACTAAGCACTTCTCACCAGCTAAAGACTTATAAAAGAGATTGGCTGGTTACTTACTGGTAATATTCATACCTTTGAGTCCATGTCTTTCTCATCACAGACCTTAAGTATGAGTTAATCTCCATTCATGCAGAACATAATTACCAAACTTGACTTTCCCTTGACAATCAAAGAGTATACGTATATCAGTTGAAGAACAGGGAGAGGTGGAAGGGACTCAGGACTTTGATAAGGAAGACATGGACTCGAAGTAATAAATATTTCCAGTAACTAACCGGGAATTACCTCCTTACAGTCCTTACCTATCAGTATGTACCCAAGGCAAAACATATTTAAACAAACACAGCATAAGAGAAGTAAAAAAAAGCATATGGAAAGCAATGGCCCAAACACATGAGACTGCTTGAGGACCCACGCAACTCAAAACAGCAGACCCAAAAGCAGGAACCCATCGCCCCTCAAGGGCAAATGGCCAGGTGTCATGAAAGGGCGAAGCAAAGCCCAAGCACAGCAAAGCAAATGCCCCGAAAAGAAACACCTGAAAAAGCCACTCAAAAGGCAGAAACTCTCTTGGCGAACCACCTATGAAAACATGTCAGAACAGGTAGGCCAGTGACAGAAAAATAAAGAGTAAGGCCAACCCAAATCAATGGGGCCAAGGAGAGAGAGATGGTGAGAGCCCCTCTCTGCCAGAAAGTTAGAGACCAACAATTGCCACAGACCAGTTATACAAAGCAAGGCATTGGAAACAAATATAAAGTGCACAAGGGATACCCATAAAATTGAAACACCCCTCAGTGCCAGACACAGAACAGAATCCAAATAAAAAGATGAAGCCACCTTCTCTGATAACCAATGGATGGAAAGTAGGGCAAGGCAACAAAGCCCCTAGCACCCCACCCATCACCCTGTAGACACAGCCATCAGTAGTACAACAGTGGCAGAAGGTAACCAGAAGACAGCCGACTCCAAAGTCTCAAATGGAGCATGCCACCAACAGAGGTGAACCATAGGCAAACCCAACCAGGCCCAGAGGATGAAACACCCAGATTCTGGAAAAAGAAAGGCCAGTCAGCGAGCTACCAGAGTAGGCCACACAGAACAGATGCTCACTAGCTATGGGGACAGACACTGCCAATTCCAGAAGAAAACCACCTAAAGGGACTCCAACATGGCCGCAGAAGCACCAGAAGAAACAGACACTAGACATAAAACCTCTGCCAAACAACATCCAGAAGCTGCAAGGGCAGACGGCTGAGGGGACATCAGGGTCAGGGCTGCAACAGCCAAAGAACACCTACGTACCCAGAAGTCATACCACACAAGAGCCAGACCGCAAACCTCAACCTCAGAAGTACAGCCAGAGGAAGAAGTGGCAGACACCATGGGGACAGAGGAAGCATCACCACTCCATTTGGCTGTGCCACCAGAAGGAGAAGCCTGGGGAACCAAGGGCACCACACAGCACCACTAGGACCCTCTCCACCATCAGATCCACCTGAGTTAGATGAGGATTGGGCAGAAAATAAGAAAGAAGACCCCGGGCCAAGAAACAGCCAGGTTAAGAATAGCCAAAGCACCAGAGGACATGACCAGCCAAGGGAGACGGAACTGAAGAAGAAAGGATCAAAACTGTTCAGATCCAAACCAAACGGCACAGAGAACAAACCATCGCAGAGCATCAGCAGGCCCAATCACCCTCCTGGATGCTGGAGGGCAGCGAGCCAGGAGATGGGAAATGGCCCAGAGGTGAAATTTCCAGGAAAAGGAGAACACATAGAGGGCAGACACCGCCCCACCAATTGCCAGAGGACTAGACAAATTGGATGCCCACCAGAATACTGGCCACCATGGTCAACAACTGCACATAACCAGAGCAAAAAAGAAGTGACCTCAAAGAAGGCCACCACTGCAGATAACCAGAAACCCACAGAGGGACACTCCAGCAAGCCCACAGACATTGAAAAAGGGGGAACCAGGCCGCGAAAAGGAGCCAATGGAAAATCACCCCTGGAGGAGCCTGTGGAATGAAGGAGACACCGGAGCAGAAACTCAAGCACATGTGACAATAGGACCCAAAGCCGTAGGAGATGGTGCACCAGGGGAAACAGGATTCCCCACTAAAGGGAAAAAAAGGTGGGATTCCGAGGCCATCACCCCCTCTGAGGCAGAGACATGGTCCTGCAGATGCCATGGGGCAAAGAAGGCGAGAGACCAAAAGGGAGCGGAGATGCATACAAGGCACGGACATAAAGAGCCCCACCAAGCCCTTTCTAAAGCCAATCCCCTGGAAGAGGAGATCCTGAGATGGCTGGACCATGGACAACACCCCCAGAGGCCCAAGAAGCTATACATCTGCAATAACATGGTCACGAGAACCTTCAACCGGCCTCAAAAAAACAAACAGGAGACATACAACCAACCAACTAGATAAGGGAGGAGGCAGATACCTGCAAATATAAAACACCCACCTACTGAGCTGATCATGTCAACACCTTAGGCAGGGATGCAATCCCGCAGTTCAGGTCTCAGAACAGGGAGAGGAAGCCATGGATGGAGACATAGAGGAACTGGGGGGAGAGAGGATAACAGGGATAGAGAGAAAAGCAACCAGGAAAGCAAAAGAGGGCGGAAAGCAGCCTACTGGAAGAGAAGCAGAAGCCACTGGAGAGACAACAACTAAAGACACAGGAAGGAGACACTGAAGGACTCCCCCAAAGACAAGAGCAGGGTGGACCCACCCAATGGCAATAGGACCCAGAAAAGTACAAGGACCAACCCCCAAAGAAAATTCCCCCAGGAGGAAGGAAGGCATCCTAATGGACCAGTGTGAAGCATGACCTGCCAGCAGAAAGTGAACCCACTCTAAAGAGGGAAAGTGCATTGAAAAAGTTCACAGCAGATACCATGTAGACTGAAACCAAGGAAACCAGCCTCCTCCAAATCGTCCACTCCCAACAGAAGCCACAAAAGCCAAATGAGAGAGCAGAGAACCAGGCAACCTCTGTCGGTACTACAGAATAAAGTACCAGATTCCAGCAGGGAATCAAAAACTGGAAAACAAGGGCCAGTAGAACCCACATATCCGAGGCAATGGGGCCAGCTGCAAAAGCAAAATACACTAGCTGCATAAAACATACTCTGCAGCAGTTCCAAAACAAGTGAGGAGCCCGCCCACCTCCCTGAAGCAAAAACCTCTGGGAAAAGGCACTGCAGAAAAGGGACCCTGTGTCTCCAGAGGAGACTACAGCATTGTGAAACATAGAAGCGTGTTTCCCCTCCTTGTCTTACAAAAGAACAGAAGAGAAAGGACAACACTTATCCAAATTACCTGGAGAGCTGGCACCCCCATGTTATCCAGTGATGGAGTGGAAATTTTGCATTCACATTTTACCTATTTGCACGGGTGCATCATAATCACGTGTAGAGCGAAGCTGTATATAAACATGTTTTATGGAAGTGTTAGAATTTTGACTAGAAGGCTGGACACTGTTGAGCAATGTCTCAATCTCTGCCTGGTCATAAGCAAGTATATGTTGGCAAAGAACAGAATCTTCTATTTAGGATTCTTTGATTTAACATCTGTTTTGACTGGGTGGCTAGAGGGAAATTACAGCAAAAATTGCTGGATAAGGGCTTTGTTTCTTCCTTGGTCCACTTTCTGGCACAGATGCATCTAGACATGACAGGGAGAATTAGATATGGGGCAGACGGTAAAGTTACTACACCTATCAAAATGAGGAGCGGAGTATGACAAGGGTGCATTTTAGCCCCTTTTTTGTTTTGTTTATACATAAATCATCTTGAGAGTTATCTTAATCAGGGCGGTCAGACGTGCAGAGGGTTGATTCTAGAAGCCTGCCAACTCTACTCTATGCAGATGATTGCATACAGATTTCCACAACTGGCATTGGCCTGTAAATACTTTTACATAGATTTCTTGATTTTATGAGTGACTTGGGTCTAAAGACAAACACAGCTAAGTCACATGTTATGGTGACTGGGAAAACTCATCTGGCTTTTTAACACAGTTTTATTGATAATGATAAGTTGCTCTATGTATCTACTTTCTCCTATTTAGGAGCTCAATCTGACCAAAGAGGCTCTTGGAGCCATCTCTTAGAGGTTAGGAAAAGGTGTTATCACCAAACTCTGGAGGCCTTATTTAGGTTTGCAAAGAAATTGGGTCCCAAACCAATTGACTCACTTATTAACATCTATGTTGCGCACTTCTGCTCTGTCATTATGTACGAAGCAGGAGTTTGTGGCTTTCATAACATTTCACCTTTGCAGGGAATAGGAAACATTTTTCTCAGAAGGCTTCTGGCAGTCTCTGCTAGCTTGTCAATCAAATTATGTCACAAGGAATTAGGGGGCATATTATCAAGGGGGTTTATCTCCGCTTTTTTGGCTTTAAAAGCCAAGAAAGCGGATATAAAATTATCTCCCTATTACCTAGCTGTCGCTAACACCAGTTAGCGACAGCTAGTAGGAGATAGCGACCATCTTGGGCCCTGCTTTGCATGTCAGTGATATTTATCACTAATGACATGCAAAGTGGGCGTGCCAAGATGTTAGCGACTGGAAACAGTCGCTAACATCGCTATCTCCTATTACCAACTTTTGGAGATATTCGCGCTAAGCGCGAATATCTTCAAAAGCTAACACCTGCCCCTGAGCAGTTCTTAGCCATGTTATCCAATGGTAGGTGGATAACATGGCTAAGAGCATTAGCTCGGTCATGAATGAATATCGCTGACTTTTCAGCGATATTCATGCATTTCGGCCGATTTTTATCGCTTAGGAGATAAACCTTGATAATAGCAAGGTTCCTAAGCGATAAAAATCGCCGCAGCTCGGCGATAAAAATATCTCCGCTAAACCAACATACCGAAAATTATCACTAGTTGTTGGTAATATGCCCTTAGGTTTGGGGACTCGGGCACACTGTATTCAAATTGCCCCTATCATGTTATGGAGATCTACTTGGTTGAAAGAGGAAACTGTACTTAATAGTGCAATAATTCAGGATTGCTAAGGCCTTGACCACATGCATAAAATACCATGGCTCACCAATATTAGAAAGCAGCTTGAGCTTATGGGGAGAGCAGACTGTTTTTCTAAACCACAACTCATTGCAAATATCTCAAAAATTCCGTTAAAACAGGATCGTATAACTTTTTTACAGGAATATAGGGAATGTACAAAGCTGGGTAAGAAGAGGGTGGCTGAATACTTACCTATGATCATGGCTGAAAGCATAAAACCTTAAGTTTTGCTTCCTTTTTGCCTTTCTAAAAGGTTTTATCTTATAAGATTCAGGTTCGGTATTGCATATTTTTTGGTCTCCTATCCCAGCAAAGTATATTCCTAATCCCTTTTGGAATCTTGTCCATGTGACCTTAATCCACCCCAAAATAGATTATTTTTTAACTTTTTTGCCAATTACATCCTAAACCGCAGAAAGAATTTATCATCCCACTAATAAGGGTATTGAATCTTATAAAATGCAGACCGCCACTTTATTACCTCCAGCTCCTTAAAACTGAATATATATGTGAATGAAATATAATTTTATTTCCACTGCAGTGAGAATAGGGAACATTGTAGGCAAAGGATTTTATTGTATGGCATTTTATGGAAATTATCTTTATAAACAAGTTATTTTAAAATTGATTAGATCCAAACTACATCTTAGTAGGATGACATTTTGTCAATAGGTCACTAAGATTTTCCTTAGGGATAACATTGGCATTCTAACTCAAATTTTTTTTTTAATGCGAGTTCTTTTTATATATGGATTTTCTGTATTATATTTATCTCACATTAACTTTTAATGTAATTTTGTACACTGTAAACTATATGAATTGTGTTTAGTACACATTAATTGAGACTAACTGAAATGTGAGGATTTTATTGAGATTTTATTTTGTAGACACATACTGGAATTTAATTTTTAACTTTTATTAGTTTAAATGTGATCTGTATCTTACTTTTATGGTTGCATAAACCGAATAAAGAATTTGACTGGCTAACTGAGAGCGGGTACGACAGGTTTTATTTCATTTTAATACCCGGTCTAAGAAAGACACATTTAAGCCAACAATTCCATATGACAAGATAGCTGCTCCAATTTCTAAGCAGTAAGGGAGATAATAGAAATAATGAGTCCCTTATCAGTTTCTAGTGGGGTATAGTACACGTATAACATGGGTCATGCAGAGCGTCATAACACCGACCACACCCCAGTACCAACCTCATTGTGGATATGTTCACCACAGATTCTTCAATGTGAGTACGTTTGGGATAACAGATTTCCTCGCTGTATTGATTTGGTTATTTTCTTTGAGTTACTAATCGTCAACAGTAATAGGGCATTTATTGACTGGCATGTTATACATGTTTTCACCCCTAAATATGGCCGCTGCTGACATACTAAACTGTGAATCATGCTTTGCAATAATTGTGCTGACATGCACCATCTACAAGCCTGATCGGGGCACAATGGGAGATAAATTAGACCATGATGCGCTTCAAAATTCTAACTGTAACTTACTTATAACTGTCCTACATTGTATAAGCGCTATTGGGTGATTACTTAAGAGGGCAGCACACTACTTAATATCACTGGAAGTAAATTAGACCATGATGCACTCTAAGCTTCTAACTATGAGTATACGTGTAACTGTTGTACATTGCATTAGCCCAGTCGGGTGATTATTCAAGAGGACAGCACATTTATGACTAATGGCATTTCATCACAGATGTATAATATGTATGTATGTATGTATGTATGTATGTATTTATTGCTTGTTAAGCGCATCTGCCACGCAAAGGGTATCCTGGCTCTGAGACCACATTATTCCTGCAGATAGCCCATCTTATCATACCATAATATCCTGCTTATAATTTTGATTTGCAGAACACTAACCTCCTTTCAAAACAGTTAGAGCCCCATACTCATAATCACATAAGTGAACTGGGCTGCTCGAGGAAAGGCATGCTCTTATAATTTTATTCATGCAAGCTACTTGCAACCACATATCTCATACCATCATATACTTAGAGAATATATTATTTTCCAATGTTGTGATTCGCTCACCCATGTTTTTACTATACTGATAACATACACAACTGTCAGAGAGACACGGAATTAGGTGAGTACCTAAGTGGTTTTCAACTCACAACCTTAGGGAATAATTAAAATCAAGCACACTTGATAGTCATGAAAAATGAGGGACTATATATTAAAGGTACCACGTTATGATAACTGGGGATAATTCTTCCAGAACCACTAAGATCTTTTCTGGGATATTGTTGCATCTCCTCTATGATCTAGTATGAAAATGAAGAACAAGATCCTGAACACAACATTCTGACTATCACCCTAGCACACATGGTGCCCTCAGGGTCACTGACCCAGGTGAGAGGTTCTAAAATATTTTAGATACTCCTCCTCAAAATAGAATATGGTTTTCTTTTACATCCCTAGCCCTGATTAAGTCTGCTTTGACTGTAACAGGAACAGATGAAACACATGTTGGGAAAAGGCAATTGTTGGATTAGTGAAAAGTAAACTCAGGTTCAGGTTTTAATGTCTTTATTTCGATAATAAAATCATAAAAGACAAATTAAAAACATTACAAAACAACCACTATACATTAAGTTATATAAAAAACCAATGAACATATTATTAACTTTGCACTAAAAACACGATTAAAACTAATTATTAAATATTAAACTTTGTTAGTTTTACAAGACATGTATAAACCTGGGGCTAAAAAGAGCAGAATTAGCACATTTTATAAGTGAGATCTTACATGATACAATTAAGATAAGTTCCTTCTGGCCCTAATTGCCCATGCCCAGCCTAAAAATTTGGCCACGCAGATCACAAAAGTTTCCGAGGTATTAGTTTTCAACACCTAGATCGCCTCGGAAGACCTTCTACAAGAAAGGCATTTGAACAGGGGTTTTAGCCATGTGGAACGAGGTTCTGAATACTGCGGACAAGCAAACAATAGATGACCTTCTGTTTCTTTTTGATCAGGGCACCAGCTACATGAACTAGAGGAAGTTTTACCCCAGGATGAAGTAAATGAATTCAAAGGTAAGGCACCCACACGAAACTGATGATAAAGTTTCTTGTCCAGTGGTCTGGTGATGGTGTCCCAGTAAATCTCGCTGGAGGGATCTAGCTTAAAGCTTAAGAATCTTCCCGTGAGGCTGCCAGAACTGGAGGCGGTTACCAAGGAGTGGCGGGTTGAGGCCCAAAATAGTTCTTTGAATTCTTTCTTAGATGGGAAAGTGTTGGTGCCTGAGGAGACCCACAGATGTTTTAAACTCATATCATGCAGGCTCTTTTTCACCGAACGAAGCCATGGGATTCGTTCAGAGCCCCCCATGGACCTCACTTCTGCTAACTCCTTAGCAAAGAGTGTGAGATCCAGGGAGGTCCACAAGCGCCTCCAAGTAGCCACTACTCTAAATCTAGCCATGTCTGTAATTGGTGGGCAGCCTATATCATGACAGAGGGGTATTGATGGGGAGGATTGTGGCAACCCTCCCAGGTTCCGAAGGAATTTGCACTGGATTCTATAGAGACTAGAGAGGTCCATAAATCCCCATAACTCAGCCCCATAGAGTATGGCGGCGTTTATTTTGGTGTCATAAATTCTAATGGCAGGGATGACCCGTTTTGTAATAGATCTCTTCTGCTCATGCAAAAGACATCCGGTCAATTGGGCGAATTTTAACTGCTGGGTCGCTATTTGATCTTTCCACGACAGACGGCGGTCCAGGGTGACCCCCAGATAAGTCATGGTTTCAACTTGTTCCAAGTTGACCCCGCTCATTTGAACGTTACTGCGTACGAAGTTATTCCTGGTTAAAACCATGAACTTAGTTTTGCCCACATTTACCTGGAGATCATTTTTCACACAAAACTCCTCAAAATGGTTCAAGGCCCGCTGTAGGCCTGCCCGGGTCTTGGATAGGAGTAAGGTGTCGTCGGCGAAGATAAACATGGGGAATTTGGTCCCTGCCAAGGATGGGGCATCAGTATGGGTGGCCGAGAAGAATTTTGCTACTTGCTCTATAAAGAGTAGGAAGAGAGTGGGCGCGAGAACGCACCCCTGTCGGACTCCTCGGGTTACAGGAAAGGAATCCGTATGTTGTCCTTGTTCTCCCCACCTTACCCTAGCGTAGTTCTCTTCGTGTAATCTAAAGATCAACTCTAGTAATTCTCCATGCATACCCAGGTCCCTCAGTACCTGCCACAATTTACCCCTAGGTACCAGATCGAAGGCTGACTTCAGGTCTATAAATGCGGCAAAGATGGTACCACCGCCTAGCGTAACAACCTTCCAGAAGATCATACAAAATCGGAGCACCTGATCAATGGTACTCGTACTAGATCTAAAGCCCGCCTGCATGGGAGACAGTATGTTTTCAGAGTCCATCCACCCTTGCACTCTGGCCAAGATCATACGGGCAATGACCTTTTGGAGGCAGTCGATTAAGCTAATCGGGCGATAATTTCCCGGATTAGACCTGTCTCCTTTTTTATATATAGGAAGAATCTCAGCCCTCTTCCATGTTTTGGGGATGCGTGCACCCTCTGCGGACCCCCAGCTATCCCCTGCTAAGTAAAGCAGCTCAATGGTGCAAGTTAAGTCTCCAGCTAACAGGATCAATGTTCCTTTGTTCCACCCTGCCAAAAGATTGTCCAAGGCACCCACCATCGGGGGATATCGACCACCAGGGAGGCCACGAGAGTAGATGTTAATAATAAGCATGTCCTGACCACCTTCCTTGCTCAACCTAATAGCCAAGATATCGGGATTGTCCTCATAAAGTTCTGTAGTTGTATATCCCCAAGCCTGTTTGACCCACGTTGTCAAACTCCCCGAAGCGCGCCCTTTATTGCTCTTTGTTGCAGGTTTGAAAACGTTTATGAAGCCAGCTTTGTGTATAGGTGCAGTTGCCCAAGTTTCTTGTAGTAACACTACGTCAAATTTGTCGATAAACTCCAGCCAATCCTCAGAGTCCATACGAGCCTTCGCTCCGGCAACATTCCAGGACAAAATGTTAAATGTCACTGTAGTGAGTTCTGCAAGGTTATTACCTAAATGGGGAGGGGAGGGGGAGTTGGTTAGGGTGGTGCTTATGGGCAAATTTCTGACCCCTTTTTCTTCAGTGTTGATTTTTTGCACACTTTCCCCCTCGGCCGGGACCATCATATTTGCCTTTTTGTATGGCATAAACTGATTACCCAGTGTATATGTCATAGGGGGTTTGAGTAGAATTTGTAGTTCTTCCCCGCTATCATCGGTAGGGTTATTCGTCGTACTGAGTAAACACAGTCAATCTACCAACTCCAAGTCAGACAGCGCTCCAAAATGATTGAAAAGTAGGGGGTACTGTTGTGGGTGGGGTGTTCTAGGCCCGCGAAACCTCCCATCTCTCCCTCTCCACTGGTTTGGGTCTATGGGATAGTTGGTATGTGTATGAGGGTAAAAGTAAGCAAGGTCCAAAGTTTGGACGTCGCCCTGACGGGCAAATCTAGCATTCCGTCGTATTAGGTCGACCACCCAGGGGTCTTTGAATGATATCAAGATACAGTCCCCTTCCAAATCTTTGGTGCCCTTACCCACCCAGTCTACTCTCCTTACAAAAAGGATTTCAGTAGGGGATGATGGTGGAAGTGGGCGATTTTTGTTTGACCAGTAGATTACTTTATTCCGCAATTCCCCTTGGGTCTCCTTGATACCGTCCCTTAGGGGAGCTACGCCAGTTAAAACTATGGTATATTGGGACGCTTCTGGGGGTAGATTGACTCGGGGTGAGGGGCGCATCTTTTGTTTACCCACCAGCTGAGTCCTAGAAGATTGAGGGTTAGTTTCACCCCTACTAAGTGATTGGACTGGGGTACTATTAGATTGTTTTACCAAGCCATTTGACATAGACTGATTCGCTATAGCTGAGTTAGATGTGGGTGGGTGTTTTTCCCTTGGTAGGTTCTTTGAGGTACCTCTACTAGCAGTGGTTGTTGTAACAGCGGACTTTGCCCCTACTATGGGTTTATTAATATTAGTAGTTGCCCCTGGCGGTGCGGGCTTGGTTACCTGGGTCACTGAGGGATTACATGCTGTTTTTTTTTTACCCTGAGTCGGATTACGAACCCCCACCCCGGGACTAGACATTGATAATTTTTGCAGTAGATCCAAATTGGTGTTTACTACTGTTTCCAGTGAATCAATTTTAACGGTCATCAGCCTTGTTCTCTCCAAAACCGGGAGCAGAATGGTTTTTAGCATAGCCTCAATTTTGACCAAAAAGGTGTCGTCACTATTGAGGCATGTTGGGCAGGGATTAGATGACCCCAGGGGAGCTAATGATGGACAATACACAATTGGGAAACCATGGGGGGGTGGTAAGGGTGGTATACTCACACTGCAAGTGTCATTCAATTTGGGCTGTTTTTGATCTTTTTCCCCCTGTGGGCTCGAAACATATTTTCTCTTACGGGATATCGGTTTTGGACTCGTTTGAGTCAACTCAATCAAATTAGGTGGAGTAGAATCAATAGATTGGGGTGAATTGACCAAACTATATTCGTCATCCCCAGTATTCTGGCTTTCATCCCCATCCCTTGTCTGATTAACGTTGGATTTGTGGGCCCTGTTGTCTAGGGAAGGGGGTAAGGTCACCCCATCTCCATCCACGTGAACTATTGCCTCAGTCTCAATGGTAGAAATGCAGTTAAATGCTGCATGAGAGACAGGGCTTTTGGCTGAAGCTAAAGCACCCATTGAGGAGCGTTTTCCGGTGACTAGGTCGAGGGACAGCCTTTGTTCCACCATTTCTATGTCTTTTTCCAAAATCCCAGTGTCTCTGGTGATAAAGGCGTCTAGGGGACCAGAGACTACGCCCTTAGAAGTTTGTATGTGGACTAAACGTTCTTTCCCTGATCTCAATGGCATGGTGAGATTCTAAGTGGATAAGTATATAAGTCAATAAATAGTTCCACTGTGCTTTGGGTGCTATATGTCCCCCTCCCTTGCGAAGGCTAATAATGACAAGATACCTTTTAGAACCGTGCAAGAGGAATAACGTAGATCTGATGGTAATTTTGACAGGGGTCCGGGCCCAACCCAACCTTGTCCGACCACGGACGGCCACAGACGGTCCCGCCCTTGTCCCGGGCTTCTCCCGGCGCACTCCCGCGCAGCGGGACATGGCTGCTACTGATGTACAATCCTAAGAAATGGAGAGGAGCCTGCAGGGAGGAGCTGCAGGGAGAGCGTCTCAGGTGGTGGCGGTTGGGGGTTGCTGGCGCTCCTGGGACTTGTAGTCCTGCGCCGCAACACGCTCGCAGCCCTGCAGAGTCAACCTCCCACAAGGAGCCCCACATGAAGCGGGACCCGCACAGCGGGTTCCGCGAGCAGTTAGGGTGAAGGCAGAGGTCCAAAACAGCAGACCAGGGTCCCAGCTCAAGGCAAAAGCAGTTTTCCAAAGTGATCCAACTTGCAGCCAACGGAGACAGCTTTTAACTGTGTTGTTTGCAGGGAGGAGCTGCAGGGAGGAGCTGCGGGGAGAGCGTCCCAGGTGGTGGCGGTTGGGGGTTGCTGGCGCTCCTGGGACTTGTAGTCCTGCGCCGCAACACGCTCGCAGGCCCGCAGAGTCAACCTCCCACAAGGAGCCCCACACGAAGCGGGACCCGCGCAGCGGGTTCCGCGAGCAGTTAGGGTGAAGACAGAGGTCCAAAACAGCAGACCAGGGTCCCAGCTCAAGGCAAAAGCAGTTTTCCAAAGTGATCCAACTTGCAGCCAACGGAGACAGCTTTTAACTGTGTGGTTTGCAGGGAGGAGCTGCAGGGAGGAGCTGCAGGGAGAGCCTCCCAGGTGGTGGCGGTTGGGGGTTGCTGGCGCTCCTGGGGCTTGTAGTCCTGCGCCGCAACACGCTCGCATCCCTGCAGAGTCAACCTCCCACAAGGAGCCCCACACGAAGCGGGACCCGCGCAGCGGCTTCCGCAAGCAGTTAGGGTGAAGGCAGAGGTCCAAAACAGCAGACCAGGGTCCCAGCTCAAGGCAAAAGCAGTTTTCCAAAGTGATCCAACTTGCAGCCAACGGAGACAGCTTTTAACTGTGTTGTTTGCAGGGAGGAGCTGCAGGGAGGAGCTGCAGGGAGAGCGTCCCAGGTGGTGGCGGTTGGGGGTTGCTGGCGCTCCTGGGACTTGTAGTCCTGCGCCGCAACAGGCTCGCAGCCCTGCAGAGTCAACCTCTCACAAGGAGCCCCACACGAAGCGGGACCCGCGCAGCGGGCTCCGCGAGCAGTTAGGGTGAAGGCAGAGGTCCAAAACAGCAGACCAGGGCCCCAGCTCAAGGCAAAAGCAGTTTTCCAAAGTGATCCAACTTGCAGCCAACGGAGACAGCTTTTAACTGTGTTGTTTGCAGGGAGGAGCTGCAGGGAGGAGCTGCAGGGAGAGCGTCCCAGGTGGTGGCGGTTGGGGGTTGCTGGCGCTCCTGGGACTTGTAGTCCTGCGCCGCAACACGCTTGCAGCCCTGCAGAGTCAACCTCCCACAAGGAGCCCCACACGAAGCGGGACCCGCGCAGCGGGTTCCGCGAGCAGTTAGGGTGAAGGCAGAGGTCCAAAACAGCAGACCAGGGTCCCAGCTCAAGGCAAAAGCAGTTTTCCAAAGTGATCCACATATCTCATACCATCATATACTTAGAGAATATATTATTTTCCAATGTTGTGATTCGCTCACCAATGTTTTTACTATACTGATAACATACACAACTGTCAGAGAGACACGTAATTAGGTGAGTATCTAAGTGGTTTTCAACTCACAACCTTAGGGAATAATTAAAATCAAGCACACTTGACATTCATGAAAATGAGGGACTAAATATTAAAGGTACCACGTTATGATAACTGGGGATAATTCTTCCAGAACCACTAAGATCTTTTCTGGGATATTGTTGCATCTCCTCTATGATCTAGTATGACAATGAAGAACAAGATCCTGAACACAACATTCTGACTATCACCCTAGCACACATGGTGCCCTCAGGGTCACTGACCCAGGTGAAAGGTTCTAAAATATTTTAGATACTCCTCCTCAAAATAGAATATGGTTTTCTTTTACATCCCTAGCCCTGATTAAGTCTGCTTTGACTGTAACAGGAACAGATGACACACGTGTTGGGAAAAGGCAATTGTTGGATTAGTGAAAAGTAAACTCAATAAAGGACTGTTGAAACTACAACTTCAACCTTTGGATTCCTGTGTGCCCAGAGAACCCCTTCATGGACAAAACTGTGCCCTGCACAAATGGCCCATGAGGGCTGTAGAAACCCAGGCAACCAACTGGGGAAGAACCAACATAACATCCATGATGTAGAAGAAGGCCAACCATGGAAAATACCAAGAATCAAATCCATGACCTTCAAAGAAAGAGTCCAAGACCAGAATTACTAAGTCCCCAGTGACCAAGTAGCAAAGAACATTCTCAATGTGAGGAGCAGTGAGGCAAACTCAAACTGCAACCAGCATGGAACTGAAAAGTAATCCCCACTGTAGGAAGGTAGGATCTTTCTATATGTAAACCCCAACTTATTGCCTGATGCTAAGCCAAATTCTGACTAATCTGACTGGGATCCTGCTAATTATGACCCCAGTCTTTCTGCTTTCTCCCTAAACTGTTATGACATGTATTTAGGTATACTCCAGATTGGGTACTGGGGTACCCTTGTCAGTCCCAAGTATATGCTACGCAGGTACCCAGAGCATAGGTACCACAGAGGCCTCCATGGACTGAAGCATGTATTATGCCACCCATGAGAGGCTATG
Source organism: Lissotriton vulgaris (assembly GCF_964263255.1). Classification (NCBI taxonomy): domain Eukaryota; kingdom Metazoa; phylum Chordata; class Amphibia; order Caudata; family Salamandridae; genus Lissotriton; species Lissotriton vulgaris. Next base: position 20,664 of record NW_028245526.1, read on the forward strand.
CAAACTGGAACTATAGGCCTGACATTGCAGCTTTGTAAGATGGTGCATGCACCCCTTACTTTAGATATAGGCTTACGATATCTAAGGGTCAATGCACTTAAAATCTATAAGTCACCCCTATAGCAAGTCTTAAATCTTGAAGGCAAGGTGCTTGGTTCTAAGTGAGAGGGTGCCACTGAATGAGCAGGACACACCTGCAGCCTATGGAGGAGTCCATTCTCCCGAGTTGTCAGTGTATCAGTCATTTATGACAGATAGATTGGCATTATGCAACCGCTTGATGACCAACTCTAAAATGGCTGAAAGCAACACTATCATGTTTGGTATCAAACATTTTGGAATCATTCCCCCACAGTGGTAACCTGTGTGGGAGGTATGATTCCACCCGTCAGAAGTGCTCTTTGTGGGGCTTCTGGTGCTCCCAGTACCAGCCTTCTAGTCCTCGATAGAGCAGATGGTTGCTGCTTACCAGAGACACATTTCTGCCCTCCTGCTGCTGAGCCAAGCTCGAGCAGGGAAAGGTGGAATAATAGGCATCCTGTCACAGGGAGGTGTGACCACCTCACAAACAGGATTTGGTGTATTAGGGCTGGGTGAGTGCACTTGCCAGCTGCTGAAAGTCTGCATGAGTGGCACATTTGGTGTCCCTGTGCATAGTCCTGTGGTACAAAACTGGACAAAGGACAGGGGAGTAATCTCCCCACTGTCCTTACCCTCCCCTGGGAGGGTCCCCTGAATCTGTCCAACCCTCTCCTGTGGGTACAAAAGGGCTTACCTGGCTGTAGGATCATAGATTCGATGTGGAAAAGATTCTGAACAGGAATCCACTGAACGTCGATCGTCTGGACACTCTGGACTTTGTTTGGGCTCAACTTCATTTCCCACTCCGTCGAAAGCATTATCTGTGCCCGTACACCATACAGGCTTTGTACAGGACCTGTGGAGCATTAAGGACAACTGAAGACATCTCCCTTGGAATGAAGGAGTCACTCTCCTGCAACCACAGGCACCACATCTCAATTGGACGGTCTACTGCTCCTCAGCTCCTACGGACTACAAAGGCTCCAGCAACAGAGGAGGTGGGTTTCTAAGTCCCTAGAGGTCTGAGCGGCCCTCTTACCAAGCTTGGGGTCAGAATCCCTCGTGGAAGCTGCAATCCCCATACCCCCAGTGCACTGAATACTTTTGCAACTGCATATGCTTGTTGGTAATTCCGAAACAAGTGCACTACGATCCAAGTAGCCCCAACATCTGACACCATTTCCTACAAAGAACTCCGGCCTCCCCACACTAAGTGCTCTGTGGGCTGTTGCTTTGTGTAACTGCTTGAGTTCCCCTCACAACTCTTGTGCCTCCAGTCTGTGGGTCCTCTTGAGGGTCAACACTGCTTTTCTTAGGCTCCCCAGGTTGCTTTAGGCCTACCCTGATTCTTCTGTGTTCGGTAAGTCTCATGGACCTTGCTGGTCCGAACCGTTACATTTCATGACCTTCTTTGTGGGTTGCCGCTGCAAAGGCTTGTTGGTGCTCCTGCAGGACACCGACCCTTCGGCACTCTACATCCATTGTGGGACAGCTCGCATCTGGCTCCTGGTTGTCCTTGACATCTCCTGGTCCCGGTGGTTGCAGAGTCAAGAACCCCATCAACGCACCTGAAGCCTTCGAGATTACTGGGCATTCTTCAACCAATCCCCTGGTCAAACCTGAGTGACCCAGACTCTGTACCCTCTGCTTTCAGGTAATCTTCATCAAGAATCCACCTTTGGGTTCCTAAATAACAAGCTATAAAGAACCTCTGAACTGACCTACATACTTTTAAATTGACTCAATCTTTAAACGGATGCAACAAATATAACAAATATCAAACAGACATATTTTTTATGTTATTTATTTTTCCTATTTTTTGTACTATTTATTTTCTTTTTATGCATTACATTGTATAACTTAACAGGTTCAGAGAATGACTTGATATGATCCCCAGTAAGCATGGGCGAATTTTGCGAATCTGGCGTTCGCGAATTTTGCGAATTTGCAAACTCGCAATCCGCAAAATCCGCGAATTCCCGCGAATTTGCGGGTTTTTTTTTTGTGTTCGCAAGGGTTTCTGCCAGTTCGCGAGGGTTTGGTACTAGTTCGCAATTGCGAACTTACTTATCGGCTCGCAACGGTCGCGACTATGTTGTTTCTACGTCTGGTTCATCATCGCAGCCTCCCAGCACCCTCTGTTTCACCACTACCACCCTCTCTTTCACCCATGCCACCCTCTGTTTCATCAATGCCACCCTCTGGTTCATCATCACTGTAGATGATGGGGGGGAAAAGCAAGCACACCTGGCCTGCTTCAACTGACATGAATTAATTTGGGGTTAGTTTATTATTGTGTCACTGTTTTAAAATTCCAGGTCTGGCACCTGCTTCCTTATCAGTAATTTGCTTTCTGCTGCAGTGCAATTTTTTTTCCAGGACCTTTGTGGCCTACTTCTAGCTATTCTATGAGCCTGCTGTGAGGGTCAGAGCAGGGTCATACAATTGTTGCAACTAGCAACTGAACTCTGGAGGGGCCCCAGTCAGGAAGCACTACAGTGAATTGTTACTAATGATGAGTTTGAACTCTTGCACCTGCCGATAGCTTTCAGTTTTGCAAAACTCGTTTTTCTGCAATTTCGCGGGATTCCCGTGGCGCGAACATGCGCGAGATCGGATTCGGAAGCCGCGAATTCGTGCGAATATGCGATTTCTTTTTTTGTGGCGTGTTAGTTCGCAAGATTTTGTGCGTTTTCGCGAGCCGCTTGTAGCGCAAGGCGCGAAGTTACCCTCGCGGTCGTTCAAGGGCGCGGCCATCTTGTTTGCATGATGTATTTCCGTTTCTGGGCGCAAAGTGTACTCTCGCAAAGTGTGCGGCTCGCAAGTACAATTTGGCGAGTGTTCGCGAGGAACATCTCGCGCGAACTTACCCGCGCGGTCGTCAACGGGCGCGGCCATCTTGTTTCTCATTCATTGCTATGGTTCTGGGCATGCTTCTTGTATCCTCTCTAAATCTGTGCCATCCTTTGCTTGTTTGAAGTTTTTTTAATCTATTTTACTCATTATCTATCCCTCTATTTTTCTAGCCCTATATTTTTGTGTTTACTGCTACTTTTTGTTAATTTTAAACTACTTTTTTAAACTCTTTTCTTTTCTTCTCTTCCCTGTTCTATTTTCTTTATTCCTTTCCGCCCAGACCATGGTGAAGGGAGCCGGGAAGCATCCCGAGAAGGGGAAGGGTCCCGCACCCCGTGCCCGTCTCCCGTGCAGGTGTTTGAGGGGGGAGACAGTCGCACCCTGGGAGATTTTCAGCCCGGAGGAGGTGGGCGCACTGCTGTTCTATGTACAGCGCCACCTCCCCAGGACCATAATGGTAGGCGGCAAGATCGGAGGCGGGTACGGGATGCGGGAGCGCCGGAAGCGGTGGGATAAGGTGTGCCGGGCCATGTACCACCACTCTCGGGTCTGGCGCACCTACAACCAGGCCACCCACCGCTGGACGGATGTCCTGACCCGTGAACGAGATCTGCTCGACCTGCTTAGCCTCGAGATCCCCGGGCTTGGTGAGTAGTAGTAGTAGCTATTTTTTTACTACTCTGTTTACTCCTGCTGTGTTATTATATTGCAATTTTTTTTTTTTTTTACCAAGAGCAATAATGCTGCTCATTACATTGTAGGTATATTATATTTCAAAATCTTCTGTGCATTTCAGGTGCACTGCTCTCCTTCTCAGTAGTGTTGCTACTATGCTTATTTTTTTCCGATTTTGTGTTCATTTCATTGGCCTGTGAAATTATGTATGAGTGTAGTTTAAAGAACTGCGTAATGCTACACACTAAGGTTCAGATGTTTAATTACCGGCGCATCCCTGCAAAGTAGCAGGGATGCGCCAGTAATTGTGCGCCACGCCACTATCACCCATGGTGCGCCGTATTTACAATGCGGCGCACCATGGGCCCAAAACGTCACCAAAGCGTTACGCATCTGTGCCGTAAGGGCGGCGCATTGCTGGAGTTGCATCGCAACGATGGCGCAGCTCCATCAATGCTCTGGGGTGCCCCATCTCCCCAAAGCTGCGTCAAGCCGTAGTCTGCTTCAAGCAGGCGCAGGGTTTGAGTCACGCATCATTGTCGTTAAAGTGAGTGATTGAAATCTTGTAGATTTCCCTCAGCCACTTTTAGGATGCGCTCCTGCGCAGGAACGCCCTCCCTTGCGCCGGAACGCCCCCTGATGGCGCAGGGCTTTACAACGTGATGCATCTCCCATATGCGTCACGTTGTTAATATACGCCGCATCTTTGCGCCTCTTTTGTGCTGCCGCTGCGTCACAAAAGTCATGCAACAATGGAGCAAAAGAGCCGCAAGGGTCTTCTAAATCAGCCCCTACAGACTCAAGTCCAGTCCTTCCTTTGTACACATGGCGATGAGAAGAAATAGTGGTGGTGGATTGATAGTTTGAGTATTTTAATGACTAGTTAATGTAGTAGGAAACTTTAGTGTTGTCGCTGATCTGCAATCACGGTGGACTTTGGCTGTCACTTCGCGTGCTGCGGACTGCTGCCTGCCAATCCTAGGCTAACCTTTTTAGTACTTTGTGTAGTGAGTTACATAAGAAGTTTACAATTTGACGGTCCGCAAATCAAGCAATACTAATAACGTAGTAGACCACATGAGATTGGTCAATAATATATCCTGTTGAATAGTTGTCTATTTGCTATTTCGCCAAAATATTTTGTTAGTTCTTTTGAAATGTTTGATTTGGTTGACAAATATCATCCATGTTTTCAGTTTTTCTTTCTTTCATGTTGTACATCAGCTTCCCCCAGGGGCAAGAGGAGGACACAGGAGGAGGAGGAGGAGGAGGGTGCTGTTGAGGATGCAGGCCAGGATCGGGCAGGCGAGAGCTCCTTTGCTGGCCCCAGTAAGTTTTAATTTTAATATAGAGTACTTATTTTTTCCCAGCGTTCCTCATTCTATTTTTTCTAAATCGTCTTTGATATTCTTGTAGACTGGATCTAAATTCTTATCCTGCCTCGACTATGACTCCGTGTGGTATGTAAATGTAAATGTATTGCGATTTATATAGCGCATGTATCACCCGAAGGCATCAAGGCGCTTGCTTAGGGAACCCGTCCTGGTATTCCCCTGTGAGATACCCCGGCAGGGTATCCGCAAGGTGAAAGCCAGGCAACCCGCCGCGAGGGGCCGTTGTGGAGATTAAGCAAGCTATTGCCCAGAGTCGCAGAGTGTGAACCCGTGAATCGAGTAGGCACCGGAGCGAGAATTGTCGAGTCCATGGACATTTTAGGACTCAAGACCCCGCCGAGCTGGGAATTGATCCCTGGTCCCGGGCAGACCTCTCATTCCAGGTCTGCCTCCTCTAACCAGTCAGCCACACTTCTCCACTAGATTATTCTTATTAGTCTGTCTGTGTAGCTAACTAAGATTGCACATTTGGCAATTCCATTGGACTCCCATTCTAGTCAGCAATAGCTCTATGCACAGAGTGCAGTCCTCTGGGATTGTCCATAATGTCTTTTCAAGTCTTCTAAATGTTTATGCTTTGACAATTGCCAACAATAAAAAGGTGAATGACCACCAAGAAAGAATAAGATACTACTTTACTTTTGGTTTGGATAGGAGGACAATCCATCCTACTACTGTTGCAGGGACAAATCTGCACAAACAGAACTATGGACACTAACTAATGCATTGCTTAGCTTATCAATTATAATAGGTGCTGTTAGACTTTCCACATACCTCAGTATAACAGACTTTGTAGTTGAACCCCCAATCTCCTTACTGACTTGATTGTGTGGCAGAGTCATTTAGCTCCCAAAGTCACCAATGGTTATGACTATTCCCCAATGATGTCAGAGGCACGGACTCATGCTTGCAAAAATTGCAAAACCTTTAGCTCAGCCACTCTAGTCTGGAAGACCAAAAACCACAGAGTCTATTTAAGTTTAAAAGCTTTATTAAAAGTAAACACATTTATTAAAATCAAGTTTGTCATAAAAGTAAACGTTTAACTGAAAATGGAAAAGTGCTTAGTGCTGACGATTAATTGGACACATTTCTTGTGGTCGAGCCGAGCTCTCACCTGGTTTGCACTTGATCCTGCTCGTGTTCTTGGAAGTCAAGCTTCTGTCTGTTAGGAGAAAAAGTGGTGCGTGTTCAAAATAAAAAGCAAGCATTCATTAGTTGTGGCAAAAAGTGCAGCAAGACAACTGCCTTTCCTGGAAAAAGGGACATTTTTACTTTAGAGTAGACATTCACAAATTATTAAATTGTATACTGTTTTTTTCACATTTCTTTCTTCCTCCTAGACCAAATATTATATAGTAGTGAGTGGTGTATTCTAACATTATTAAATGTACTTTGCAGGTGGAACATCTGGAGGCGGGGCCAGCGCGGAGGTGGTGGTGGCATTGGACGAGGACAACTCTGGGGAGGAGGCGGTGGAAGTGCCGGACCATTCTGTGGGGGATGACACGGTGTTGGCGGGCAGAGGTAAGCTATATATTCCTTACTTATTGAGATTGAAGACTGCAGAGTGTGCTTTTTGCACGGGTGTATTATAAATAAACCAGGTAGTAGCCTCCTCTAAATGTACTTTGACTTAGCTGTGAAGTTTTTGGCGAGAAGAATCCCAATCAGATCTGAGATGAACTTGATGGATGGGATGAACGAAAAGCAAAAGAAGGGTGTAAGTAAGTGTGGAAGGACGAGAAATGTAATGATGACTGGCAAAGAAGAATGATATATGTTTGCTTGGTCCCCGAGGTGGCTGGGAAGGAAAGAATATGGTATGGTGCATGGCTGGGTGAATGATGAAGCAAGGATGGGTGGAAGGAGAACAGCCTGGGTGGGTGAAACAGAAACTGTATGTGTGCATATACTTTGAATGGATGGATGCCTGGATCATTCATGGTACTATCTGACTCTTAGATAGCATATGTGTATCTATAGAGAGTAGACAGTCACTGGATGAACTAAGTGTTACTTTGAAAAGCATGTAACACCGCACCCGCACATCCGTTCCAGTGTAGGAAAGGCAAGGAAAAGAAGTGAACAAAACCACTGGCATGTCTAACACCTTATGCCCCCAGTAGATCCCTTAGATCATCTTCTAAAAATCTGCTGACGGTTCCCAGAATCAGGAAAGCGAGATGGGGTGGGAGAACTTTTTCACTACTAGGGCCGAAACTCTGGAATTCACTCCCCCCCATAAATCACCAACCAGCCGTCAAAAACGTTTTTTTGTAAACTCATTAAAACTTGGCTGTTCTCGTTAGCGTATTAGACCATTCATTCTGAGCCCTGTTTCATTCTTCTTGAACCGTTGACCTGGTAATGTATAACTTTGCTTCCTCTCCATCTTAAGGCGCCTTGATGCCCTTAATTGGGTTAAATTCCATATAGCGCGGTACAATTAACAAATTCATTCATTCATTCAAGTTGTAATTTTGTCCAAATACTACCATGAATAGTAGCAGTAGTTTGTATTGCAACTGCAAGCACAGCATATATCCGGTTATTACGGTGGACACTCCCTACCTCTCTTAATAACTTTAGTTTAGTAGTAGTACGTCATTCATGTGTGGGTGTATCACTGTTCACTCAATAATAGGCAAAGCACCTAAAGTCATCCCATATGTCATCACATACATTCCATGTGAAGTGATAGATAATCAGATTATTCAGCTTCTTCATTTTCCTTTTCTAATACGCATTTGCACTGTAGGGTGAAAGCTAAATTAATTAAGCAGTAGCCCTTTTAACAGAGAATTCTCAGTGCCACCCGTAATAGAAAAGGAAGAGCTTCACCACCTGCATGTACTGGACCGGTACAGTAACGCAAGTCTGTCTCACTCACCATGGTGTGCGTCTGTTTTTCTCGGGTGCAAGTTCACTGCGCTGGCATTATGCCGGCTTGCATAAGATAACATACCAATTTTCCTAAACAAGAGAGAAGAAGAATAAGACTGGTGTACTGTCATAGTCGACTGTAATGGAAGTCCATAGTGCTCGTAGAATTTGTTCCTTAAACTCCCACTAATGTTAGAGCAAGGATGAAGAAGTCGGAGGTTACATAGATACTGTCCTCAATAGTTATGTACTGTGCTTTCAATTTGCTACTTGTACTGTGACAACTTTCTGCTCAATCATTTTGTGTTAATCTTAAGGAGCATTGGTTACAGACTATGTCTTTCTTTCTTCATGTAGTTGCTCCTTCCAAATCCAAGAGCCCATCAAGGAGGAAGGAGCTGGCTCGAATGGCCCGGCAACGGAGGCTGGATGCCACTGTCGCTGGATGCCACTGTCAGTGGCTGGTGGCCCTGGAGGAGGAGGAGACGCGGTCTGGTACAACAACAACGTCCACTGGGACAGCTGCATCCTCCTCCGTGCGGGCTGCCAGCCAGCGCAGTGCTCCAGCGGTACGGAGTCGGGCTACCAAAGCCAAACGCCACCGCCGAGCAGCAAAGACAGCAGCTGCCCCCCACAGGATTTGCAAGGCACGCCGGCGCCGCTTATCCCTCAGACTGTCCTACCTGGAGCAGGAGGTCCTGAATAATAAGAACTTGGTGGAGGGCCTCCGCTTCGAACATGCCACCCTCCGCAAGGAGCATGATGCCCTGGCTGCTAAAGTCAACAGCACCCTGCCATAGTGTCCCTTGCCCCTTTTTTAGAGACTTTTGGGGGGTGGGAATTGGGAGTTGGGTTTTTTGGGGACTTTTGAAGGACAATCGTTGGGGTTAGGGAGGGTCTTACGGGAGATTATTTTGTTAGGGCTATAAAAATATACTTTTTTAAACTTTATCTGACCATACCTGTTTTTTACTGCTTTTGAGTCTGGTGGGTGGGGGTTTAACAGTAAGTTTGTTTTCCTGAATAGTCCTAGGACTTTAGTAGTACTACCGTCAATCTCTCGTCTCTCCTAATACTCCATTATACTACCTCCAAATAAACGCTTATCTTACCTGTAATTTCTGTTTGCAAGTAGGGCTAGGCCCAGGGCTGGCTCCACGGGAAATGGCGATTAAGGTTGCAATCCAGGGCGGCTGAAATTTCCTCCTCATTGTGGTGGTACTAGTGGTGTGACACAGTGGCAGTTGCATGGCTATGGAAAAAAAGAAAATGAAACCTGGTTTGTCCTTACTGTAGCATTACAACGGTACGATAGAGAATATAGCAGGTGACAGTACACTAGACTACAACAGTGCCACAATGTAGCCTAACAAATGGTAAAGTATTTATAGTATAACTTGTACTTGTTTCTTTGACATTGGCTAATACTACAAGAAATAGTACTGAAGCTGAGTAAGTCTAGAATATATCCTCGGATTCCTTCACCAGCCTGTTGCTATGACCTTATCCTCCCCAGCAAGTGTGTGGAATTATTGATGACATTTAGTCACACATCAAGCAAAACCACACAACCCGGGGGAAGAGGGTTAGGATTTGTAAAATGGATAGGAATGGGGGTTTCTTTTTGGGTAGGTTTTATTGAGAGAAAAAAAAAAGCACAGCATGGACAAACAATAATTGAACATAAAGAAATTTTTGGGTACAAAGCTAACCATAAATCTTTTACCTGACATAAAGGAAGTGCATGCACTACTGAATGCATTGTTACAGAAAAGTAAGTAGTACTTTCGACAACCGTGAATGACAGAATGCGACAGTACAGGGCTACATTAAATTAGGTTTAAAAAATAGCCGAAGTAAAACCTATAGAATGGCTGTAGGGATCAATTTAGAAGCAGAGAGAGATCCAAGAAATGCAGTCACACACACTCATTGAATAAAAGAATGGACACTGTATCTGTATTGTTGTAGTTGTCCTGTTGAATTTGGTAAGTAAGTTGCATGCAGCAAACAATTCCTCTTATTAGCGGCACTCCTCCATTCCAGCTGACGCTTCGTCCATCAATGTTGGTGACCAGAAGACACCCTGTCCACTGCCTGCCTGGCGGATGCTGAATTGCGGCTCTCTAATGTCAAGCCTGACTCCATCCTTTTTTCCCCATTGCAGACTGAAACCCGGCCTGTAATTATTGAACGAAAAACAGCACTGATAAATAAATATAAGGTATGTGTGCTGTGTAGTGCAAAAAGTCACACTTTGATTTTCCTATTAGACAGTACATCATTTTTGAAAGTGCGTACTCTGTCTGAGTCACCTTTTCAAGGATAAATAAGTATGGGCAAATTAATTTAGCGGATCTTCCCCTCAAGCTAGGTGTACTGTAAACTGTGTTTTAGAACAAAATTAGACCTTCCCAGCAGTGCTTCCACCCAGACCCTTACTAAAGCCATTTGCAAAAATGTAGAAGACCCCCAATCAGATCTCAAAAAACGAGGCCTAGCAGAAATCTGGTGACAAAACGTACTTCGGTAGTAAAAGTAGGCCCAAATACCCCCTTACCCACCGTGGATTGTATTCAATCCACTTGCAAGCAAGCAAAAGTATCCACAGCCAGCATCGCTCCAAGACTCGAAAACCCCCCAACCCAAACACATGCAATAGAAATACTGCTAACCCTAACGAGCCCTAAGTTAAGAATAGTGGCAGAGGCTTTCTTTAACTATGCCAAATCCCCCCTTTCCTACCATGGATTTTCTTCAGATGACTTGCAACTAAAATTACACATTCTCACGAGTGCTCTAAGACCCCAGAACTCAGTTGCAAAAATCTAGAACACCCCAAAACACATGCAGACCTGCTGCTAGGGCTAACCCTAACGAACCCTAAGTTACAAAAAGTGCCAAAAGGCTTTTCCTTATGGATTTTGTCCCAACCACTTCTATCCAGTATTAGACCTTCCCAGGAATGCCCCAAGACCCGCCAACCCACCCGCCAAAAAGCACAACACCCCCAAACAGCCCAAAAGCAAAATCTCATACTTACAATATTTCTCGGCCTTCGGTCCAAACGCGCTGTGTAGCTAGGCCATAACTCCGGTTTACCACCACGGATTTCCTGAAAAGCAAATGCAATCAATATTAGAGTGTCCCAGCAGTGCTCCCAGACCCCGAAACCCACCCACAAACAGCTGGAGCCCCCCCAAAGAGCTCCTCAAAGGCAAGCAAGTCAGCAAAAGCACAAAATATTTCCGCCTCCGATTTGGTCCAAACCACTTTTATCCGGTATTAGAGCTTCCCAGCAATGGCCCCAGAGCCGTCAACCCAGGAGCAAACGAGTAGAAGACCCCTAAACAGCCAAAGAGCAAAAGTACAAAAATGGGGACTTAGTCATTTTTTAGGCCCTAACTCCCCTCTGCCACCATGGATTTGCTTCAAACCTCTTGCAAAGTAAAGTATCCACAGCCAGCAGTGCTCCCAGACCCCGAAACCCACCCACAAACACCAGGAAGCCCCCCAAACAGGCCCCCGAAAATGCTACATTGAGCAAAATGTCAGAAATAGCAACAACAAAAATCAGCGTGGATTTTGTCCCAACCACTTCTATCCGGTTTTAGACCTTCCCAGGAATGCCCCAAGACCCGCCAATCCACCCGCCAAAAAGCACAACACCCCCAAACAGCCCAAAAGCAAAGTCTCATACTTACAATATTTCTCAGCCTTCGGTCCAAACGCGCTGTGTAGCTAGGCCATAACTCCGGATTTCCTGAAAAGCAAATGCAATCAAGATTAGAGTGTCCCAGCAGTGCTCCCAGACCCTGAAACTCACCCACAAACAGCCGGAACCCCCCCCAAAGAGCTCCTCAAAGGCAAGCAAGTCAGCAAAAACACAAAAAATATTCCGCCTCCGATTTGGTCCAAACCACTTTTATCCGGTATTGGAGCTTCCCAGCAATGGCCCTAGAGCCGTCAACTCACCCGCAAAGAAGTAGAACACCCCCACAAGTGCTGAGTCTTTCTTTATTGGGCGTAATCCAGCCCTCTGCTTTGATGGAAATAGGAGTCTGGAGGAGGAGGATAGAGGAGCATGTTCTTCTGAACTTGTGAACCTGAGGAATGCAGACTGCGGCACCTTCAAATCAATAAGCAAACAAGTGAAGACAGTTCTGCTGATGGGCTTGTTTTTGTGATTAGGTGATTAAAGTTTGAATTATATTAACTGTGCACAACAAAGAAAGAAAGACACAGGAATGAAAGTGAATAAGGACGAAAAAGAAAGTTATTGATTCATTGTCTCATTTTCAGGGCTCGGTGTTAAGGTCCAGGAATAAGAATAAGGCTTTGTCTTCATACTCTGTGAATTCAGGCAGGGTGAGCTCAGTGTCACCTGACAGAGTAGAAATTCCCTCATCTACGTTGCTGTCCACCTCGCCTTCATCCAGCGCGCTTTCTCGTACTCTGTAATCTGGTGGTATGAGGTGCTGATTCATCTTGATCATTGTTAACCTCTCCACATTTTTGGGCGAGAGGCGGCTCCGTTTTGGAGTTACAATGGCACAAGCAGCACTGAAAACACGTTCAGAAGACACGCTTGCGAGTGGGCAAGACAAGTAGTTTAAAGCCAGGTTGGAGAGCTGTGGCCACAATTCTTTTTTCCCATGCCAATACTCCAATGGGTCAGCATTACCATAGACCTCTGTTGAGTCATTCAGATAGTCCTTCACCATCGACTCAATGTCCTCCTCCAAGGTTCCTCCACTTTGCTTAGCTGTTGCTGTGACCTTTTGAGAACCAAACCCAAGCCGAGCTAGCCAATCCTCTTCAGCCTCCAATGTTTCTGTTGTGTCTGGTGCAGATGATCCGGTTGCTGGTGTCTTTAACGGCTGAGAGGTCACTTGTGCCACAGCCACAGGTGCAGAAGTGGATTGTTTTGACTGGGGATGGCCTGCTGATGCTGATGTACTGCCTTTTCCTTCAATTTTCTGCTGTTCTCTTTCAAACCTCTTGGCTGACAAGGCTAGCCAACGTTTGTACTTTGGAACATGTTCATCATCAAAAGGAAAGAATGCTCGGCCTGCCAGCGCCTTTTTGTAGCGTGGGTCCAGAATAGTAGCACAAATGTAATGCTGGTTTGGGTGGATCATTTTGAGACGTTCATCACCTTGTAGGCGCTCTAATAATTTCTCCGCCAAAACAAAAGGGTCTTTGTTCTTTTCATCTTTTTAAAACACAGAACACACCTTCAGTTGGTGCTCCAGCATGTACAACAATGGGATAGCTTTTCCCAAATGACAGTCCTCCTTGCTGACTGCACGCGTGAAGACCTCAAAAGGACGAAGCATGCGTGTCAGGCTTTTAACTATGTCCCATTGCGCCGCACCCATCCTCAGGTCCTTCTAAGCTGTACCCTGTGTTAAGAAATATTGATCCAGTACCGTATACTGCTCATACAGACGCTCAAGCATGTAGAAGGTTGAGTTCCAATGTGTTGCCACCTCCTGGATGAGTGCTTTCACTGGCATTCGACGTTCATGTAGCAGGCTCCTCAGATGCTTCCGGGCCTTAAAAGAATGGCTGAAATGGTTGCATATTTTTCGGCAGGTCAAACACGGCACTCTGAAATACTGACCTCTCTCCATGGCCTTAACTACATTGGCGCAATTATCTGTGGAAACATAACCAATCTGGCGTTTTTTTGGGGACAGCCAGTCAAGGACCTTTGTGTTAAACTCATCCAAAATGTTTTGTGCTGTGTGACGTTTCTCCAAACCAAACATGGCTAGTGTTGCATGTTTCCAAGCAGCTTTAAAAACTTGGTCCGGGTCAACACCTGCGTTTAGCTTTGCTTTAACCCCTGAAAAAGAGACCCAGTGTGCAGTGATGCACATGTAATCAGCGCCTGTGCCACTGGTCCACATGTCTGTTGTCAGATGTATAGTGTGAACAGCACTCTTCTGCAAAGCTGCCCCAATCACCTCCAGCACATCTTCATGTAGTGCTGGAACCGCAACTCTGGCAAAATAGAACCGGCTAGGAACCTTCCATTTAGGGCAGAGCGCTGTCACTAATTCTAGAAAACCAACCCCTTCTACAAAAGAAAAAGGCAGAAGGGCCAGAGCTAGCATTTTAGCCAGCTTAGTGTTATACAGACGCGTCAGTGGGTGGTTGCGTTCATATTGCGCTTCTGTAAACAACATCTTTTTAATGTTGCCCTGGACCAAGCATTTACGGGATGATGATGATATCTTCGACCCAGTTACGCTCGCTGATGAACTTTTTTGCATTGGTGTTTAACTCTCTCCCACACTCTTAGTGTGGCTCACATGGGGTGTGCTGCTGACAGGGGTAATGGCCGGTGTAAGTGAAGTGTTTGACACGTCTTCTTCCTCCTCGTCATCATCAGATGAAACAGCATTACGTGCAATTCGGGCTTCCTTGATCGCCTGTAGGTGCGCAAACTATTTGACAGCGTGCTTTCTTTCAAGATGACCTCTCTTGCCTCCGGTACCATAGTTGGAACCAAACTTACCACGACTAACTGCCAACTTACAAATGCTACAAATGGCAAAGTTTTCCTTTTTTGGGCAAACACTAAAGAAGTCCCAAACTGCGGACTTGAAATGTCTTTGGGGGCCTGAGGAGGCGGCGATACTGGTGGTGGTGGTCCTGCTGCTAATGCCAGATGAAGTGGAGGATGTGGATTGCCAAACTTCAGTACGTTTTGCACTTTCACCACCACTAATTGAGGTCGAGGTGGATGGAGATACCTTCTGGCGACTAAGAAGTATGGAAGCGGTAGGTGTTGGTGTAATAGTTAACTCCAATGATTGTGGTGTTTCTTCCATTGCCTCCTCGTCGACAACATCATCACGCTCAGCAGCTTCTTGGGCTAGGGTCAAAATGTCTTTTTGCTGCATGCCCGCTGGGGCTGCAGTGACCTTTATGATGACTGCGTCATCGTCGTGAGAGTCTTCATCAGCAGGAGTATCCGCCACTTCTTGTTGAGCCTCATCACACTCCATAACTATGAGTTTTTCGACGACCTTCCTTTTACACTTAAGTACCTTTGTCAGATCAAGGTGTGCCTCACTCTCAGACGGCCGTGATGGTTGCCAATCTTCATCCAGATCATCAGAAGGAGGTGGGCTTGAAGAAGATGTAGACACCAACCTTGATCTTTTCCTTGCTAGGTATGTGGAAGACAATGAATGATCATCAGGAGCAGTGGCTTCCAATGATACATCGGCTTGATTGTCGATTTCCTGATGTGCCCCTACTTTGGGCGGAACAACTATTGTGGGCACTTGTTGTGACCCTCCATGCACCTCTGCTTGTGCATCTCCTTGCGCTGCCTCTCCTTCCACATGTACTTGGGCCTGTACTTGCACATGTGGTTGTTGTTGCGGCTGTGATTGTTCAACACTTGTCAGATGAGTTACAACAACCTGTGTTGATTCAGGGACATTGCTGCTACTTTCTTGCGATGAGCCAACATCACTGGTCGATGGTGATTGAAGAAGTACACTGACTGCCTCTGCAGCACTCAAGGGCTTGGACTTAAGTTGGCGTGGTGGTGGAGGCACTGAGCCCAATGGAGTGGGGGTGCTGCTCCCAGCTTGGTCCCCAGCATATCCCGCTGCTGCTGCAGGCGTACTTTTTTTTTTACTCCCAAAAAACGTGGCGGCCGGCACACCAGCCTCCTTGGTAACTTGCTTCTTCTGCTCCTTACTGGCAACTTTCTTGCTAGAGGAGCTACGGAGAACTTTTTTTAGGGCCATCTTCTTCAGAGCAGGTCAGAACAGCAGGCCGCAGTTGCACGAGTTGCAGAGTTGTCTGTGGCCAGACGTGACGTCGCGTGACGTTATGCTGCACACACACACCGCTGCAGGACTTCTCCCTGGCACTGGTGGTTCTCTTGAGTCTTGTGCACCTAAAAGCAATGGAAGACAGAGGAACATCAGTTTAGTTATACACCCCAAAAAAATCGAGAAAAAAAACAGAAAAATCAGCACAATCCCATGCCCTCTATGTTGTTTAAATTCAAGACACCCCACAGAAAGACTAGGCCCATGCAACACTCACTAGTCACTGCCCCTGGTGAAAAGGCCACAACAACAGGCCAAAAAAACGAAAATCACAGAAAAATCAGCACAATCCCAAGCCATCCAGCCTCTCCATGATGTTTAAATTGAAGACAACCCACAGAAAGACTAGGCCCATGCACCACTCACTACCCCTGGTGAAAAGGCCACAACAGGCCAAAAAAACGAAAATCAGCACAATCCCAAGCCATCCAGCCCCTCCATGATGTTTAAATTGAAGACAACCCACAGAAAGACTAGGCCCATGCACCACTCACTACCCCTGGTGAAAAGGCCACAACAGGCCAAAAAAACGAAAGTTACAAACAAATCAGCACAATCCCAAGCCATCCAGCCCCTCCATGATGTTTAAATTCAAGACAACCCACAGAAAGACTAGGCCCATACACCACTCACTACCCCTGGGCATAATGGATAAAAGCTAGGCAAAATGGGAGCAGGCCTGAGAACACTGCCTGCATTCAAAATGGCCCCCTCCCTCCCAGCACATGGCCAGGGCCTGTAGCAGCACTCAAAATGGCCCCCAACCACATGGCCTGTCCCCATGAACACCCCAAAAAATCGAAAAACACAGAAAAATCAGCACAATCCCAAGCCATCCAGCCGCTCCATGATGTTTAAATCCAAGACAACCCACAGAAAGACTATGCCCATGCACCACTCACTACCCCTGGTGAAAAGGCCACAACGGGCCAAAAAAACGAAAATCCAAAAAAATCAGCACAATCCCAAGCCATCCAGCCCCTCCGTGCTGTTTAAATTCAAGACAACCCACAGAAAGACTAGGCCCATGCACCACTCACTACCCCTGGTGAAAAGGCCACAACAGGCCAAAAAAACGAAAATCACAGAAAAATCAGCACAATCCCAAGCCAGCCAGCCCCTCCATGATGTTTAAATTCAAGACAACCCACAGAAAGACAAGGCCCATGCACCACTCACTACCCCTGGGCATAATGGATGAAAGCTAGGCAAAATGGGTGCAGGCCTGAGAACACTGCCTGCATTCAAAATGGCCCCCTCCCTCCCAGCACATGGCCAGGGCCTGTAGCAGCACTCACAATGGCCCCACACCACATGGCCTGTCCTCATGAACACACCAAAAAATCGGAAAACACAGAAAAAGCAGCACAATCCCAAGCCATCCAGCCCCTCCATGATGTTTAAATTCAAGACAACCCACAGAAAGACTAGGCCCATGCACCACTCACTACCCCTGGTAAAAAGGCCACAACAGGCCAAAAAAACGAAAATCACAGAAAAATCAGCTCAGTCCCAAGCCATCCAGCCCCTCCATGATGTTTAAATTCAAGAAAACCCACAGAAAGACTAGGCCCATGCACCACTCACTACCCCTGGTGAAAAGGCAACAACAGGCCAAAAAAACGAAAACCACAAAAAAATCAGCACACTCCCAAGCCAGCCAGCCCCTCCATGATGTTTAACTTCAAGACAACCCACAGAAAGACTAGGCCCATGCACCAGTCACTACCCCTGGGCATAATGGATAAAAGCTAGGCAAAATGGGTGCAGGCCTGAGAACACTGCCTGCATTCAAAATGGCCCCCTCTCTCCCAGCACATGGCCAGGGCCTGCAGCAGCACTCAAAATGGCCCCCAAACACATGGCCTGTCCCCATGAACACCCAAAAAAATCGAAAAACACAGAAAAATCAGCACAATCCCAAGCCATCCAGCCCTTCCATGATGTTTAAATTCAGGACAACCCACAGAAAGACTAGGCCCATGCACTACTCACTACCCCTGTTGAAAAGGCCACAACAGGCCAAAAAAACGAAAATCACAGAAAAATCAGCACAATCCCAAGCCATCCAGCCCCTCCATGATGTTTAAATTCAAGACAACCCACAGAAAGACTAGGCCCATGCACCACTCACTACCCCTGGGCATAATGGATGAAAGCTAGGCAAAATGGGCGCAGGCCTGAGAACACTCCCTGCATTCACAATGGCCCCCTCCCTCCCAGCACATGGCCAGGGCCTGTAGCAGCACTCAAAATGGCCCCCAACCACATGGCCTGTCCCCATTAACACCCCAAAAAATCGAAAAACACAGAAAAATCAGCACAATCCCAAGCCATCCAGCCCCTCCATGATGTTTAAATTCAAGACAACCCACAGAAAGACTAGGCCCATGCACCACTCACTACCCCTGGTGAAAAGGCCACAACAGGCCAAAAAAACGAAAATCACAGAAAAATCAGCACAATCCCAAGCCATCCAGCCCCTCCATGATGTTTAAATTCAAGACAACCCACAGAAAGACTAGGCCCATGCACCACTCACTACCCCTGGTGAAGAGGCCACAACAGGCCAAAAAAACGAAAATCACAGAAAAATCAGCACAATCCAAAGCCATCCAGCCCCTCCATGATGTTTAAATTCAAGACAACCCACAGAAAGACTAGGCCCATGCACCACTCACTACCCCTGGGCATAATGGATGAAAGCTAGGCAAAATGGGGGCAGGCCTGAGAACACTGCCTGCATTCAAAATGGCCCCCTCCCTCCCAGCACATGGCCAGGGCCTGTAGCAGCACTCAAAATGGCCCCCAACCACATGGCCTGTCCCCATGAACACCCCAAAAAATTCGAAAAACACAGAAAAATCAGCACAATCCCAAGCCATCCAGCCCCTCCATGATGTTTAAATTCAAGACAACCCACAGAAAGACTAGGCCCATGCACCACTCACTACCCCTGGTAAAAAGGCCACAACAGGACAAAAAAACGAAAATCACAGAAAAATCAGCACAATCCCAAGCCATCCAGCCCCTCCATGATGTTTAAATTCAAGACAACCCACATAAAGACTAGGCCCATGCACCACTCACTACCCCTGGTAAAAAGGCCACAACAGGCCAAAAAAACGAAAATCACAGAAAAATCAGCACAATCCCAAGCCATCCAGCCCCTCCATGATGTTTAAATTCAAGACAACCCACAGAAAGACTAGGCCCATGCACCACTCACTACCCCTGGGCATAATGGATGAAAGCTAGGCAAAATGGGTGCAGGCCTGAGAACACTGCCTGCATTCAAATGGCCCCCTCCCTCCCAGCACATGGCCAGGGCCTGTAGCAGCACTCAAAATGGCCCCCAACCACATGGCCTGTCCCCAGGAACACCCCAAAAAATCGAAAAACACAGAAAAATCAGCACAATCCCAAGCCATCCAGCCCTTCCATGATGTTTAAATTCAAGACAACCGACAGAAAGACTAGGCCCATGCACCACTCACTACCCCTGGTGAAAAGGCCACAACAGGCCAAAAAAACGAAAATCACAGAAAAATCAGCACAATCCCAAGCCATCCAGCCCCTCCATGATGTTTAAATTCAAGACAACCCACAGAAAGACTAGGCCCATGCACCACTCACTACCCCTGGTAAAAAAGGCCACAAAAGGCCAAAAAAACGAAAATCACAGAAAAATCAGCACAATCCCAAGCCATCCAGCCCCTCAATTATGTTTAAATTCAAGACAACCCACAGAAAGACTAGGCCCATGCACCACTCACTAACCCTGGGCATAATGGTTGAAAGCTAGGCAAAATGGGTGCAGGCCTGAGAACATTGCCTGCATTCAAAATGGCCCCCTCCCTCCCAGCACATGGCCAGGGCCTGCAGCAGAACTCAAAATGGCCCCCAACCACATGGCCTGTCCCCATGAACACCCCAAAAAATCGAAAAACACAGAAAAATCAGCACAATCCCAAGCCATCCAGCCCCTCCATGATGTTTAAATTCAAGACAACCCACAGAAAGACTAGGCCCATGCACCACTCACTACCCCTGGTAAAAAAGGCCACAAAAGGCCAAAAAAACGAAAATCACAGAAAAATCAGCACAATCCCAAGCCATCCAGCCCCTCAATTATGTTTAAATTCAAGACAACCCACAGAAAGACTAGGCCCATGCACCACTCACTAACCCTGGGCATAATGGTTGAAAGCTAGGCAAAATGGGTGCAGGCCTGAGAACATTGCCTGCATTCAAAATGGCCCCCTCCCTCCCAGCACATGGCCAGGGCCTGCAGCAGAACTCAAAATGGCCCCCAACCACATGGCCTGTCCCAATGAACACCCCAAAAAATCGAAAAACACTGAAAAATCAGCACAATCCAAAGCCATCCAGCCCCTCCATGATGTTTAAATTCAAGATAACCCACTGAAAGACTAGGCCCGTGCACCACTCACTACCCCTGGTGAAATGGCCACAACAGGCCAAAAAAACGAAAATCACAGAAAAATCAGCACAATCCCAAGCCATCCAGCACCTCCATGATGTTTAAATTCAAGACAACCCACAGAAAGATTAGGCCCATGCACCACTCACTACCCCCGGGCATAAAGGTTGAAAACTAGGCAAAATGGTTGCAGGCCTAACAACACTGCCTGCATTCAAAATGGCCCCCTCCCTCCCAGCACATGGCCAGGGCCTGTAGCAGCACTCAAAATGTCCCCCACCCACATGGCCTGTCCCCATGAATACCCCAAAAAATTGAAAAACACAGAAAAATCAGCACAATCCCAAGCCATCTAGCCCCTCCTTGATGTTTAAATTGAAGACAACCCACAGAAAGACTAGGCCCATGCACCACTCACTACCCCTGGTGAAAAGGCCACAACAGGCCAAAAAAACGAAAATCACAGAAAAATCAGCACAATCCCAAGCCATCCAGCCCCTCCATGATGTTTAAATTCAAGACAACCCACAGAAAGACTAGGCCCATGCACCACTCACTACCCCTGGGCATAATGGATGAAAGCAAGGCAAAATGGGTGCAGGCCTGAGAACACTGCCTGCATTCAAAATGGCCCCCTTCCTCCCAGCACATGGCCAGGGCCTGTAGCAGCACTCAAAATGGCCCCCATCCACATGGCCTGTCCCCATGAACACCCCAAAAAATTGAAAAACACAAAAAAATCAGCACAATCCCAAGCCATCCAGCCCCTCCATGATGTTTAAATTCAAGACAACCCACAGAAAGACTAGGCCCATGCACCACTCACTACCCCTGGTGAAAAGGCCACAACAGGCCAAAAAAACGAAAATCACTGAAAAATCAGCACAATCCCAAGCCATCCAGCCCTCCATGATGTTTAAATTCAAGACAACCCACAGAAAGATTAGGCCCATGCACCACTCACTACCCCTGGGCATAAAGGTTGAAAACTAGGCAAAATGGTTGCAGGCCTGAGAACACTGCCTGCATTCAAAATGGACCCCTCCCTCCCAGCACATGGCCAGGGCCTGTAGCAGCACTCAAAATGGCCCCCACCCACATGGCCTGTCCCCATGAATACCCCAAAAAATTGAAAAACACAGAAAAATCAGCACAATCCCAAGCCATCTAGCCCCTCCTTGATGTTTAAATTCAAGACAACCCACAGAAAGACTAGGCCCATGCACCACTCACTACCCCTGGTGAAAAGGCCACAACAGGCCAAAAAAACGAAAATCACAGAAAAATCAGCACAATCCCAAGCCATCCAGCCCCTCCATGATGTTTAAATTCAAGACAACCCACAGAAAGACTAGGCCCATGCACCACTCACTACCCCTGGGCATAATGGATGAAAGCAAGGCAAAATGGGTGCAGGCCTGAGAACACTGCCTGCATTCAAAATGGCCCCCTTCCTCCCAGCACATGGCCAGGGCCTGTAGCAGCACTCAAAATGGCCCCCATCCACATGGCCTGTCCCCATGAACACCCCAAAAAATTGAAAAACACAAAAAAATCAGCACAATCCCAAGCCATCCAGCCCCTCCATGATGTTTAAATTCAAGACAACCCACAGAAAGACTAGGCCCATGCACCACTCACTACCCCTGGTGAAAAGGCCACAACAGGCCAAAAAAACGAAAATCACAGAAAAATCAGCACAATCCCAAGCCATCCAGCCCCTTCATGATGTTTAAATTCAAGATAACCCACTGAAAGACTAGGCCCGTGCTCCACTCACTACCCCTGGTGAAAAGGCCAAAACAGGCCAAAAAAACGAAAATCACTGAAAAATCAGCTCAATCCCAAGCCATCCAGCCCTCCATGATGTTTAAATTCAAGACAACCCACAGAAAGATTAGGCCCATGCACCACTCACTACCCCTGGGCATAAAGGTTGAAAACTAGGCAAAATGGTTGCAGGCCTGAGAACACTGCCTGCATTCAAAATGGACCCCTCCCTCCCAGCACATGGCCAGGGCCTGTAGCAGCACTCAAAATGGCCCCCACCCACATGGCCTGTCCCCATGAATACCCCAAAAAATCGAAAAACACAGAAAAATCAGCACAATCCCAAGCCATCCAGCTCCTCCTTGATGTTTAAATTCAAGACAACCCACAGAAAGACTAGGCCCATGCACCACTCACTACCCCTGGTGAAAAGGCCACAACAGGCCAAAAAAACGAAAATCACAGAAAAATCAGCACAATCCCAAGTCTTCTAGCCCCTCCATGATGTTTAAATTCAAGACAACCCACAGAAAGACTAGGCCCATGCACCACTCACTACCCGTGGGCATAATGGATGAAAGCTAGGCAAAAGGGGTGCAGGCCTGAGAACACTGCCTGCATTCAAAATGGCCCCCTCCCTCCCAGCACATGGCCAGGGCCTGTAGCATCACTCAAAATGGCCCCCAACCACATGGCCTGTCCCCATGAACACCCCAAAAAATTGAAAAACACAAAAAAATCAGCACAATCCCAAGCCATCCAGCCCCTCCATGATGTTTAAATTCAAGACAACCCACAGAAAGACAAGACCCATGCACCACTCACTACCCCTGGTGAAAAGGCCACAACAGGCCAAAAAAACGAAAATCACAGAAAAATCAGCAAAATCCCAAGCCATCCAGCACCCCCATGATGTTTAAATTCAAGACAACCCACAGAAAGACTAGGCCCATGCACCACTCACTACCCCTGGGCATAATGGATGAAAGCAAGGCAAAATGGGTGCAGGCCTGAGAACACTGCCTGCATTCAAAATGGCACCCTCCCTCCCAGCACATGGCCAGGGCCTGTAGCAGCACTCAAAATGGCCACCAAACCACATGGCCTGTCCCCATGAACACCCCAAAAAATCAAAAAACACAAAAAAATCAGCACAATCCCAAGCCATCCAGCCCCTCCATGATGTTTAAATTCAAGACAACCCACAGAAAGACTAGGCCCATGCACCACTCACTACCCCTGGTGAAAAGGCCACAACAGGCCAAAGAAACGAAAATCACAGAAAAATCAGAACAATCCCAAGCCATCCAGACCCTCCATGATGTTTAAATTCAAGAAAACCCACAGAAAGACTAGGCCCATGCACCACTCACTACCCCTGGTGAAAAGGCCACAACAGGCCAAAAAAACGAAAATCACAGAAAAATCAGCACAATCCCAAGCCATCCAGCCCCTCCATGATGTTTAAATTCAAGACAACCCACAGAAAGACTAGGCCCATGCACCACTCACTTCCCCTGGGCATAATGGATGAAAGCTAGGCAAAATGGGTGCAGGCCTGAGAACACTGCCTGCATTCAAAATGGCCCCCTCCCTCCCAGCACATGGCCAGGGCCTGTAGCTGCACTCAAAATGGCCCCCAACCACATGGCCTTTCCCCATGAACACCCCAAAAAATCGAAAAACACAGAAAAATCAGCACAATCCCAAGCCATCCAGCCCCTCCATGATGTTTAAATCCAAGACAACCCACAGAAAGACTAGGCCCATGCACCACTCACTACCCCTGGTGAAAAGGCCACAACAGGCCAAAAAAACGAAAATCACAGAAAAATCAGCACAATCCCAAGCCATCCAGCCCCTCCATGATGTTTAAATTCAAGACAACCCACAGAAAGACTAGGCCCATGCACCACTTACTACCCCTGGGCATAATGGATGAAAGCTAGGCAAAATGGGTGCAGGCCTGAGAACACTGCCTGCATTCAAAATGGCCCCCTCCCTCCCAGCTTATGGCCAGGGCCTGTAGCAGCACTCAAAATGGCCCCCAACCACATGGCCTGTCCCCATGAACACCCCAAAAAAATCGAAAAACACAGAAAAATCAGCACAATCCTAAGCCATCCAGCCCCTCCATGATGTTTAAATTCAAGACAACCCACAGAAAGACTAGGCCCATGCACCACTCACTACCCCTGGTGAAAAGGCCACAACAGGCCAAAAAAACGAAAATCACAGAAAAATCAGCACAATCCCAAGCCATCCAGCCCCTCCATGATGTTTAAATTCAAGACAACCCACAGAAAGGCTAGGCCCATGCACCACTCACTACCCCTGGGCATAATGGATGAAAGCTAGACAAAATGGGTGCAGGCCTGAGAACACTGCCTGCATTCAAAATGGCCCCCTCCCTACCAGCACATGGCCAGGGCCTGTAGCAGCACTCAAAATGGCCCCCGACCACATGGCCTGTCCCCATGAACACCCCAAAAAATCGAAAAACATAGAAAAATTAGCACAATCCCAAGCCATCCAGCCCCTCCATGATGTTTTAATTCAAGAAAACCCACAGAAAGACTAGGCCCATGCAACACTCACTACCCCTGGTGAAAAGGCCACAACAGGACAAAGAAACGAAAATCACAGAAAAATCAGCACAATCCCAAGCCATCCAGCCCCTTCATGATGTTTAAATTCAAGATAACCCACTGAAAGACTAGGCCCGTGCTCCACTCACTACCCCTGGTGAAAAGGCCACAACAGGCCAAAAAAACGAAAATCACTGAAAAATCAGCACAATCCCAAGCCATCCAGCCCTCCATGATGTTTAAATTCAAGACAACCCACAGAAAGATTAGGCCCATGAACCACTCACTACCCCTGGGCATAAAGGTTGAAAACTAGGCAAAATGGTTGCAGGCTTGAGAACACTGCCTGCATTCAAAATGGACCCCTCCCTCCCAGCACATGGCCAGGGCCTGTAGCAGCACTCAAAATGGCCCCCACCCACATGGCCTGTCCCCATGAATACCCCAAAAAATTGAAAAACACAGAAAAATCAGCACAATCCCAAGCCATCTAGCCCCTCCTTGATGTTTAAATTCAAGACAACCCACAGAAAGACTAGACCCATGCACCAGTCACTACCCCTGGTGAAAAGGCCACAACAGGCCAAAAAAACGAAAATCACAGAAAAATCAGCACAATCCCAAGCCATCCAGCCCCTCCATGATGTTTAAATTCAAGACAACCCACAGAAAGACTAGGCCCATGCACCACTCACTACCCCTGGGCATAATGGATGAAAGCAAGGCAAAATGGGTGCAGGCCTGGGAACACTGCCTGCATTCAAAATGGCCCCCTTCCTCCCAGCACATGGCCAGGGCCTGTAGCAGCACTCAAAATGGCCCCCATCCACATGGCCTGTCCCCATGAACACCCCAAAAAATTGAAAAACACAAAAAAATCAGCACAATCCCAAGCCATCCAGCCCCTCCATGATGTTTAAATTCAAGACAACCCACAGAAAGACTAGGCCCATGCACCACTCACTACCCCTGGTGAAAAGGCCACAACAGGCCAAAAAAACGAAAATCACAGAAAAATCAGCACAATCCCAAGCCATCCAGCCCCTTCATGATGTTTAAATTCAAGATAACCCACTGAAAGACTAGGCCCGTGCTCCACTCACTACCCCTGGTGAAAAGGCCAAAACAGGCCAAAAAAACGAAAATCACTGAAAAATCAGCACAATCCCAAGCCATCCAGCCCTCCATGATGTTTAAATTCAAGACAACCCACAGAAAGATTAGGCCCATGCACCACTCACTACCCCTGGGCATAAAGGTTGAAAACTAGGCAAAATGGTTGCAGGCCTGAGAACACTGCCTGCATTCAAAATGGACCCCTCCCTTCCAGCACATGGCCAGGGCCTGTAGCAGCACTCAAAATGGCCCCCACCCACATGGCCTGTCCCCATGAATACCCCAAAAAATCGAAAAACACAGAAAAATCAGCACAATCCCAAGCCATCCAGCTCCTCCTTGATGTTTAAATTCAAGACAACCCACAGAAAGACTAGGCCCATGCACCACTCACTACCCCTGGTGAAAAGGCCACAACAGGCCAAAAAAACGAAAATCACAGAAAAATCAGCACAATCCCAAGTCTTCTAGCCCCTCCATGATGTTTAAATTCAAGACAACCCACAGAAAGACTAGGCCCATGCACCACTCACTACCCCTGGGCATAATGGATGAAAGCAAGGCAAAATGGGTGCAGGCCTGAGAACACTGCCTGCATTCAAAATGGCACCCTCCCTCCCAGCACATGGCCAGGGCCTGTAGCAGCACTCAAAATGGCCACCAAACCACATGGCCTGTCCCCATGAACACCCCAAAAAATCAAAAAACACAAAAAAATCAGCACAATCCCAAGCCATCCCGCCCCTCCATGATGTTTAAATTCAAGACAACCCACAGAAAGACTAGGCCCATGCACCACTCACTACCCCTGGTGAAAAGGCCACAACAGGCCAAAAAAACGAAAATCACAGAAAAATCAGAACAATCCCAAGCCATCCAGCCCCTCCATGATGTTTAAATTCAAGAAAACCCACAGAAAGACTAGGCCCATGCACCACTCACTACCCCTGGTGAAAAGGCCACAACAGGCCAAAAAAACGAAAATCACAGAAAAATCAGCACAATCCCAAGCCATCCAGCCCCTCCATGATGTTTAAATTCAAGACAACCCACAGAAAGACTAGGCCCATGCACCACTCACTTCCCCTGGGCATAATGGATGAAAGCTAGGCAAAATGGGTGCAGGCCTGAGAACACTGCCTGCATTCAAAATGGCCCCCTCCCTCCCAGCACATGGCCAGGGCCTGTAGCTGCACTCAAAATGGCCCCCAACCACATGGCCTGTCCCCATGAACACCCCAAAAAATCGAAAAACACAGAAAAATCAGCACAATCCCAAGCCATCCAGCCCCTCCATGATGTTTAAATCCAAGACAACCCACAGAAAGACTAGGCCCATGCACCACTCACTACCCCTGGTGAAAAGGCCACAACAGGCCAAAAAAACGAAAATCACAGAAAAATCAGCACAATCCCAAGCCATCCAGCCCCTCCATGATGTTTAAATTCAAGACAACCCACAGAAAGACTAGGCCCATGCACCACTTACTACCCCTGGGCATAATGGATGAAAGCTAGGCAAGATGGGTGCAGGCCTGAGAACACTGCCTGCATTCAAAATGGCCCCCTCCCTCCCAGCTTATGGCCAGGGCCTGTAGCAGCACTCAAAATGGCCCCCAACCACATGGCCTGTCCCCATGAACACCCCAAAAAATCGAAAAACACAGAAAAATCAGCACAATCCTAAGCCATCCATCCCCACCATGATGTTTAAATTCAAGGCAACCCACAGAAAGACTAGGTCCATGCACCACTCACTACCCCTGGTGAAAAGGCCACAACAGGCCAAAAAAACGAAAATCACAGAAAAATCAGCACAATCCCAAGCCATCCAGCCCCTCCATGATGTTTAAATTCAAGACAACCCACAGAAAGGCTAGGCCCATGCACCACTCACTACCCCTGGGCATAATGGATGAAAGCTAGGCAAAATGGGTGCAGGCCTGAGAACACTGCCTGCATTCAAAATGGCCCCCTCCCTACCAGCACATGGCCAGGGCCTGTAGCAGCACTCAAAATGGCCCCCGACCACATGGCCTGTCCCCATGAACACCCCAAAAAATCGAAAAACATAGAAAAATCAGCACAATCCCAAGCCATCCAGCCCCTCCATGATGTTTTAATTCAATAAAACCCACAGAAAGACTAGGCCCATGCAACACTCACTACCCCTGGTGAAAAGGCCACAACAGGACAAAGAAACGAAAATCACAGAAAAATCAGCACAATCCCAAGCCATCCAGCCCCTTCATGATGTTTAAATTCAAGACAACCCACAGAAAGACTAGGCCCATGCACCACTCACTACCCCTGGTGAAAAGGCCACAACAGGCCAAAAAAACGAAAATCACAGAAAAATCAGCACGATCCCAAGCCATCCAGCCCCTCCATGATGTTAAAATTCAAGACAACCCACAGAAAGACTAGGCCCATGCACCACTCCCTACCCCTGGGCATAATGGATGAAAGCTAGGCAAAATGGGTGCAGGCCTGAGAACACTGCCTGCATTCAAAATGGCCCCCTCCCTCCCAGCACATGGCCAGGGCCTGTAGCAGCACTCAAAATGGCCCCCAACCACATGGCCTGTCCCCATGAACACCCCAAAAAATCGAAAAACAGAAAAATCAGCACAATCCTAAGCCATCCAGCCCCTCCATGATGTTTTAATTCAAGAAAACCCACAGAAAGACTAGGCCCATGCAGCACTCACTACCCCTGGTGAAAAGGCCACAACAGGCCAAAGAAACGAAAATCACAGAAAAATCAGCACAATCCCAAGCCATCCAGCCCCTTCATGATGTTTAAATTCAAGACAACCCACAGAAAGACTAGGCCCATGCACCACTCACTACCCCTGGTGAAAAGGCCACAACAGGCCAAAAAAACAAAAATCATAGAAAAATCAGCACGATCCCAAGCCATCCAGCCCCTCCATGATGTTTAAATTCAAGACAACCCACAGAAAGACTAGGCCCATGCACCACTCACTACCCCTGGGCATAATGGATGAAATCTAGGCAAAATGGGTGCAGGCCTGAGAACACTGCCTGCATTCAAAATCGCTCCCTCCCTCCCAGCACATGGCCAGGGTCTGTAGCAGCACTCAAAATGGCCCCCAACCACATGGCCTGTCCCTATGAACACCCCAAAAAATCAAAGTCAAAGTCAAAATGTATGTTTATTATGACCATAGTCTTTAAACAATGCAATGAACACAACACAAAATGGAGTATGCGCAGTAAATTCATAATTTACATTTACCTTAAAACTTATATTTACATTATAAAAACCGATGCGTTATCTTTCCACTACAAGTAATTTCATTCAACTACATTTTCATACATTACTACAGATTTTTCCTGGCTTCTCAATGCACTCAGGGCCACCTTTAAAAATTTCCCGAGGGCAATTACAATATCAATGGAAGGGATTTCAGTTAAAAGGCTGGCTGCCTGCGTCCTTGTTTTTATATCATGTTTTAGAAAGACTGGGCGCAGCCACAGTTTTCTCTGATCTAAGAGTGTCAGACAATCTAGCAGGATATGTAGCAGGTCTCCTTTAGTTCCCAACTTACACCTACAAAGACCTTGCTGGTCTAACATTTTTGACTTAAGGTCCCTGTTTATTAGCCATGGGTTAATCCCGACTTGGAGGGAGGGTTAAGAACAAACCGAGCGAAAGGATGTTTATAAGCAGGGGAATAGGCAGCTGTCATAGATAGTTAATGAAAGGAGTCTGCATGCCGTGGTAGCGTTTATAAATGCAAAACAGTTGAGAAGGATGAAATGTGACATTGCATGTATTTGAATTTTTCAATTTTATAAATGAGATGTGCTAAAGTATGTTCAATTATTATTTACAGTATTTCCCTGACGAAGGACCAGGTGGGTCCGAAATGCATTGGAAAATAAAATAAAAAATACTGCTTGCTAAGAACCACGCTTTTTGTTCGTGATTTTGGTGATGAGGTTCGGATGGCCCGCCAGATCATGAGAAACTTTGAAAATCAGCACTCCCTTGCATGAGGGTATAGAGAAAATGGATGACTGAATGTTACATTAATCAGAAAGAATAACAGGAAAAGATTGCGAATAAGAAATGATACATTGTTCAAATGAAGAAAATGGATGCAAAGGCGCTGTTTAAAAATAAGGCTGTTGCAACTGGAGTGGGGCTAGAAGGCAGCCCCACTGTTTTGGTGTTTCGTTTACACGTGCCGTGTGGGCTTGGCACGAAACAGTGTGCACGCCGCTTGAGTAAAATATAGGTTCAAAAAAAGACATTGATTAAGCTGTTTGAAGTAAGGAGTGCAACCCATCTTATGTGAATTAATCCCGATCCGAAGCCTCAGGATCTCTTGCCTGTACCCACGGTTTGGTAGCCTATCAAGGTAGGGGAACCAGTTTTCTTTGGACCAAGCGTTTAGCATATGCGCTACTGATTTTTTCTTGACTAAATATTCAATGTCAGTCAGTCTAGAGACTTCTTTCCCCCTTTGCTTCAGCTCACCTTTGGTACTAAGAATTTGGTACGCCAATTCCTTTTTAGCACATTGCCTGGAGGCGCTAGCTTTTCAGAGTCATCACTTCGACCACCTCCGGAACCTCGCCGCTCCCGCTCCGCGGGTACCGCTTCGCCGCCTGTGTATGGGGCAGGACTTTGGACGCTGCAGTGAGCGGAGCAGCAACAGTGCAGGACTCGGGTTAGTGGCTACAGCGGGGCTGGGAGCATTGCAGGGACTCCATTTCCCAGGAGTCCCTGTGTGACCATGTGAGAGCTTCCGGTCCGCTCTCCCTGTTGGCACCCCCACCGCCCACTGGAGGGCTTTTGAAACCCCTGTTCTCATCACAGCGTTGGGACGCCAATTCCTTTTTAGCGCATTGCCTGGAGGCGCTAGCTTTTCAGAGTCATCACTTCGACCACCTGGGGAACCTCGCCACCTGTGTGTGGGGCAGGACTTTGGACGCTGCAGTGAGCAGAGCAGCAACAGTGCAGGACTCGGGTTAGTGGCTACAGCGGGGCTGCGAGCGTTGCAGGGACTCCATTTCCCAGGAGTCCCTGCGTGACCGTGTGAAAGCTTCCGGTCCGCTCTCCCTGTTGGCCCGCCCACCGCCCACTGGAGGGCTTTTTAAACCCCTGTTCTCATCACAGCGTTGGGACGCCAATTCCTTTTTAGCGCATTGCCTGGAGGCGCTAGCTTTTCAGAGTCATCACTTCGACCACCTGGGGAACCTCGCCGCCTGTGTGTGGGGCAGGACTTTGGACGCTGCAGTGAGCGGAGCAGCAACAGTGCAGGACTCGGGTTAGTGGCTACAGCGGGGCTGCGAGCGTTGCAGGGACTCCATTTCCCAGGAGTCCCTGCGTGACTGTGTGAGAGCTTCCCGTCCGCTCTCCCTGTTGGCCCGCCCACCGCCCACTGGAGGGCTTTTTAAACCCCTGTTCTCATCACAGCGTTGGGACGCCGATTCCTTTTTAGCGCATTGCCTGAAGGCGCTAGCTTTTCAGAGTCATCACTTCGACCACCTGGGGAACCTCGCCCGCTTTGCCGCCTGTGTGTGGGGCAGGACTTTGGACGCTGCAGTGAGCGGAGAAGCAACAGTGCAGGACTCGGGTTAGTGGCTACAGCGGGGCTGCGAGCGTTGCAGGGACTCCATTTCCCAGGAGTCCCTGCGTGACCGTGTGAGAGCTTCCGGTCCGCTCTCCCTGTTGGCCCGCCCACCGCCCACTGGAGGGCTTTTTAAACCCCTGTTCTCATCACAGCGTTGGGACGCCAATTCCTTTTTAGCGCATTGCCTGGAGGCGCTAGCTTTTCAGAGTCATCACTTCGACCACCTGGGGAACCTCGCCGCCTGTGTGTGGGGCAGGACTTTGGACGCTGCAGTGAGCGGAGCAGCAACAGTGCAAAACTCGGGTTAGTGGCTACAGCGGGGCTGCGAGCGTTGCAGGGACTCCATTTCCCAGGAGTCCCTGCGTGACCGTGTGAGAGCTTCCGGTCCGCTCTCCCTGTTGGCCCGCCCACCGCCCACTGGAGGGCTTTTTAAACCCCTGTTCTCATCACAGCGTTGGGACGCCAATTCCTTTTTAGCGCATTGCCTGGAGGCGCTAGCTTTTCAGAGTCATCACTTCGACCACCTGGGGAACCTCGCCGCCTGTGTGTGGGGCAGGACTTTGGACGCTGCAGTGAGCAGAGCAGCAACAGTGCAGGACTCGGGTTAGTGGCTACAGCGGGGCTGCGAGCGTTGCAGGGACTCCATTTTCAGGAGTCCCTGCGTGACCGTGTGAAAGCTTCCGGTCCGCTCTCCCTGTTGGCCCGCCCACCGCCCACTGGAGGGCTTTTTAAACCCCTGTTCTCATCACAGCGTTGGGACGCCAATTACTTTTTAGCGCATTGCCTGGAGGCGCTAGCTTTCCAGAGTCATCACTTCGACCACCTGGGGAACCTCGCCGCCTGTGTGTGGGGCAGGACTTTGGACGCTGCAGTGAGCGAAGCAGCAACAGTGCAGAACTCGGGTTAGTGGCTACAGCGGGGCTGGGAGCGTTGCAGGGACTCCATTTCCCAGGAGTCCCTGCGTGACCGTGTGAGAGCTTCCGGTCCGCTCTCCCTGTTGGCCCGCCCACCGCCCACTGGAGGGCTTTTTAAACCCCTGTTCTCATCACAGCGTTGGGGCGCCAATTCCTTTTTAGCGCATTGCCTGGAGGCGCTAGCTTTTCAGAGTCATCACTTCGACCACCTGGGGAACCTCGCCGCCTGTGTGTGGGGCAGGACTTTGGACGCTGCAGTGAGCGGAGCAGCAACAGTGCAGGACTCGGGTTAGTGGCTACAGCGGGGCTGCGAGCGTTGCAGGGACTCCATTTCCCAGGAGTCCCTGCGTGACCGTGTGAGAGCTTCCGGTCCGCTCTCCCTGTTGGCCCGCCCACCGCCCACTGGAGGGCTTTTTAAACCCCTGTTCTCATCACAGCGTTGGGACGCCAATTCCTTTTTAGCGCATTGCCTGGAGGCGCTAGCTTTTCAGAGTCATCACTTCGACCACCTGGGGAACCTCGCCGCCTGTGTGTGGGGCAGGACTTTGGACGCTGCAGTGAGCAGAGCAGCAGCAGTGCAGGACTCGGGTTAGTGGCTACAGCGGGGCTGCGAGCGTTGCAGGGACTCCATTTCCCAGGAGTCCCTGCGTGACCGTGTGAAAGCTTCCGGTCCGCTCTCCCTGTTGGCCCGCCCACCGCCCACTGGAGGGCTTTTTAAACCCCTGTTCTCATCACAGCGTTGGGACGCCAATTACTTTTTAGCGCATTGCCTGGAGGCGCTAGCTTTCCAGAGTCATCACTTCGACCACCTGGGGAACCTCGCCGCCTGTGTGTGGGGCAGGACTTTGGACGCTGCAGTGAGCGAAGCAGCAACAGTGCAGAACTTGGGTTAGTGGCTACAGCGGGGCTGGGAGCGTTGCAGGGACTCCATTTTCGAGGAGTCCCTGCTTGACCGTGTGAGAGCTTCCGGTCCGCTCTCCCTGTTGGCCCGCCCACTGCCCACTGGAGGGCTTTTTAAACCCCTGTTCTCATCACAGCGTTGTGACGCCAATTCCTTTTTAGCGCATTGGCTGGAGGCGCTAGCTTTTCAGAGTCATCACTTCGACCACCTGGGGAACCTCGCCTCACCCGCTCCGCGGGTGCCGCTTTGCCGCCTGTGTGTGGGGCAGGACTTTGGACGCTGCAGTGAGCGGAGCAGCAACAGTGCAGGACTCGGGTTAGTGGCTACAGCGGGGCTGCGAGCGTTGCAGGGACTCCATTTCCCAGGAGTCCCTGCGTGACCGTGTGAGAGCTTCCGGTCCGCTCTCCCTGTTGGCCCGCCCACCGCCCACTGGAGGGCTTTTTAAACCCCTGTTCTCATCACAGCGTTGGGACGCCAATTCCTTTTTAGCGCATTGCCTGGAGGCGCTAGCTTTTCAGAGTCATCACTTCGACCACCTGGGGAACCTCGCTGCCTGTGTGTGGGGCAGGACTTTGGACGCTGCAGTGAGCGGAGCAGCAACAGTGCAGGACTCGGGTTAGTGGCTACAGCGGGGCTGCGAGCGTTGCAGGGACTCCATTTCCCAGGAGTCCCTGCGTGACCGTGTGAAAGCTTCCGGTCCGCTCTCCCTGTTGGCCCGCCCACCGCCCACTGGAGGGCTTTTTAAACCCCTGTTCTCATCACAGCGTTGGGACGCCAATTACTTTTTAGCGCATTGCCTGGAGGCGCTAGCTTTCCTGAGTCATCACTTCGACCACCTGGGGAACCTCGCCGCCTGTGTGTGGGGCAGGACTTTGGACGCTGCAGTGAGCGAAGCAGCAACAGTGCAGAACTCGGGTTAGTGGCTACAGCGGGGCTGGGAGCGTTGCAGGGACTCCATTTCCCAGGAGTCCCTGCGTGACCGTGTGAGAGCTTCCGGTCCGCTCTCCCTGTTGGCCCGCCCACCGCCCACTGGAGGGCTTTTTAAACCCCTGTTCTCATCACAGCGTTGGGACGCCAATTCCTTTTTAGCGCATTGCCTGGAGGCGCTAGCTTTTCAGAGTCATCACTTCGACCACCTGGGGAACCTCGCCGCCTGTGTGTGGGGCAGGACTTTGGACGCTGCAGTGAGCGGAGCAGCAACAGTGCAGGACTCGGGTTAGTGGCTACAGCGGGGCTGCGAGCGTTGCAGGGACTCCATTTCCCAGGAGTCCCTGCGTGACCGTGTGAGAGCTTCCGGTCCGCTCTCCCTGTTGGCCCGCCCACCGCCCACTGGAGGGCTTTTTAAACCCCTGTTCTCATCACAGCGTTGGGACGCCAATTCCTTTTTAGCGCATTGCCTGGAGGCGCTAGCTTTTCAGAGTCATCACTTCGACCACCTGGGGAACCTCGCCACCTGTGTGTGGGGCAGGACTTTGGACGCTGCAGTGAGCAGAGCAGCAACAGTGCAGGACTCGGGTTAGTGGCTACAGCGGGGCTGCGAGCGTTGCAGGGACTCCATTTCCCAGGAGTCCCTGCGTGACCGTGTGAAAGCTTCCGTTCCGCTCTCCCTGTTGGCCCGCCCACCGCCCACTGGAGGGCTTTTTAAACCCCTGTTCTCATCACAGCGTTGGGGCGCCAATTACTTTTTAGCGCATTGCCTGGAGGCGCTAGCTTTCCAGAGTCATCACTTCGACCACCTGGGGAACCTCGCCGCCTGTGTGTGGGGCAGGACTTTGGACGCTGCAGTGAGCGAAGCAGCAACAGTGCAGAACTCGGGTTAGTGGCTACAGCGGGGCTGGGAGCGTTGCAGGGACTCCATTTTCGAGGAGTCCCTGCTTGACCGTGTGAGAGCTTCCGGTCCGCTCTCCCTGTTGGCCCGCCCACCGCCCACTGGAGGGCTTTTTAAACCCCTGTTCTCATCACAGCGTTGTGACGCCAATTCCTTTTTAGCGCATTGGCTGGAGGCGCTAGCTTTTCAGAGTCATCACTTCGACCACCTGGGGAACCTCGCCTCACCCGCTCCGCGGGTGCCGCTTTGCCGCCTGTGTGTGGGGCAGGACTTTGGACGCTGCAGTGAGCGGAGCAGCAACAGTGCAGGACTTGGGTTAGTGGCTACAGCGGGGCTGCGAGCGTTGCAGGGACTCCATTTCCCAGGAGTCCCTGCGTGACCGTGTGAAAGCTTCCGGTCCGCTCTCCCTGTTGGCCCGCCCACCGCCCACTGGAGGGCTTTTTAAACCCCTGTTCTCATCACAGCGTTGGGACGCCAATTCCTTTTTAGCGCATTGCCTGGAGGCGCTAGCTTTTCAGAGTCATCACTTCGACCACCTGGGGAACCTCACCGCCTGTGTGTGGGGCAGGACTTTGGACGCTGCAGTGAGCGGAGCAGCAACAGTGCAGGACTCGGGTTAGTGGCTACAGCGGGACTGCGAGCGTTGCAGGGACTCCATTTCCCAGGAGTCCCTGCGTGACCGTGTGAGAGCTTCCGGTCCGCTCTCCCTGTTGGCCCGCCCACCGCCCACTGGAGGGCTTTTTAAACCCCTGTTCTCATCACAATGTTGGGACGCCAATTCCTTTTTAGCGCATTGCCTGGAGGCGCTAGCTTTTCAGAGTCATCACTTTGACCACCTGGGGAACCTCGCCGCACCCGCTCCGCGGGTGCCGCTTTGCCGCCTGTGTGTGGGGCAGGACTTTGGACGCTGCAGTGAGCGGAGCAGCAACAGTGCAGGACTTGGGTTAGTGGCTACAGCGGGGCTGCGAGCGTTGCAGGAACTCCATTTCCCAGGAGTCCCTGCGTGACCGTGTGAGAGCTTCCGGTCCGCTCTCCCTGTTGGCCCACCCACCGCCCACTGGAGGGCTTTTTAAACCCCTGTTCTCATCACAGCATTGGGACGCCAATTCCTTTTTAGCGCATTGCCTGGAGGCGCTAGCTTTTCAGAGTCAACACTTCGACCACCTGGGGAACCTCGCCGCCTGTGTGTGGGGCAGGACTTTGGACGCTGCAGTGAGCGGAGCAGCAACAGTGCAGGACTCGGATTAGTGGCTACAGCGGGGCTGCGAGCGTTGCAGGGACTCCATTTCCCAGGAGTCCCTGCGTGACTGTGTTTGAGCTTCCGGTCCGCTCTCCCTGTTGGCCCGCCCACCGCTCTCAACGTTTACTATAACTAAGTTTAGTCCTCCCACAGCGCGGGACGCAGCTCGGGGCGAAGACCGGGCTAGGAGTGGGCCGTTCGAGGCCGTTCGAGGTCTAAGAGGTCCGGGCTGGGCCATTCCCCTTGGTTTGTTGTTGTTGTTGATATATTCCATTTCTGCCACTTTGTTCATTCTGATACCCACTATGTGTACACGGGGTAGTCGCAGCAAAACTGCTAAGGGAGTTAATAAGCCCAATGGGACCCTAGATGATTTTGTCACAAAGACCAATTTGGCCAATGATGTAGAAATCAGTAAAATGCAACATAGGGTTTCCTTAGAATTAGAAGCTGCACGGAAGCTTTCCCTGAACTTAGCTTCCTCCAAAAAATCATCCTTAGGGAACCTTGCCTTAGCCTTAACCCCAGAGCGTACATCAGGCCCCCGCTCATTGTTAACGCCGGCAGATATCCATCACGTTCCAACCACATCCCTACCTGAGCCCCCTCTGAATCCAACACCACTACCGCTAAAGCCCACTGAGTAGTCTGTACCTTATGCCCCCGTGGCAGGTATAGGCTTCCCCACTAAATCCAATTTGCCTAAACCAGCAGTAAATGTTAAAAAAGTTGCCACCCACAAAAGGAAATGTCTTGCTAGATCCACCTATGCTCGCAAAAAGGCTAACATTGCGAGATCCCAGTTCTTTAATAGCAGACGACCACTGGTCACACATGGGGTGGATAAGAGAAGCCTCTAAAACTAACATCTGCACCCTGGGTAAGGAAAACGACCCTGGTCCACGCAGTGTTGTGTTAGACCTTACTATGGGAACCTCTCCAGATAAGATCGAGGAAAGTCCAACTGAGGGTAGGCTGAGTGAGATAGGGAAGGATAGGAGGGGGGATGAAGAATTCCTTAAAATCGTTTGGGACACATTAAAACAGCTACTTACTCCCCTGGAACTTAGACTTTCCCATATAGAAAACAACCTACTAGAAATGAATAAGACTATAGTCACGTTGGCTAGCCTTAGTATTAAACAAATGGAAGCTAAGTTTTACCAGGGTGAGGGTTGTACCCCTCAGACTCAGGTGTTAGAACCTCCGGCCTTGCCCCCCAAGACCCATACTTATACCCAAATCCCGTACTAAAGTCTGTAACCCCACTGCTACTATTCCAAGACCTACAGCCCCAAACGCCCGTCCCCCCCAGAATATAGCACCTTCAAAACCAAGGCCTCAAGCTGTCTCACACCAGCCTAATCAGCCAGCAACCACGAATACACTCCCCCAGCAATCTAGTCAACCACATTTTCGTGGGGGGTATATTGACTTGCCACCAGAGGCTGGGCCTTATGTCATAGTATTAGCTGGTGTGCCCGCCCTTGGCCCACAAACCCAAGAGAACCATTGGTCTTTAAAAAAATAAGGTCATTTACTGGCTTAATACAAATAGACAGCTGCCTAATCATCAAAGAAGTCGGGTACTAATGGTACGTAGAGTACCTTGGGTTGGCCCTACACGCAAGTCCATTGCTGGTGATTGTATAGTAGTGTCTTTCGCAGATCCCCACACAGCTCAGCACCTTGATTCATGGGCCTCACGTGATGACGACCCCTCTATTGTTGTCAGACCTCTCACTTTTTTTTATCCTCCTCGACAGCAGTTTGAGATGGAGGGGTCCTGGTCAACAGTCCAAAAATCTAGACAGAAAGGACGAAGGGATGGCTGGCATAGCCAAAATAACTGGTGGCAAGGGGTTCCCACTACTAACATGTTTGGTTGTTTGGATGAGGTTGACTGACTTGGGGAGATTGATGCCTTAATACACTCCATGGAACACATTCTCCCACAGGCGATTGCTCCTCTCACCCCCCCAGTAATCTGTATGGATTGTTCAACCTCTCGTAAAGGCCCTAGCACAACCCTGGATCATGTTAATACTCCTACTTTGATCAAGACAGAGGCCCTGGGTTTATCGCAGACTATCCCACCTAGTAGCTCGGCAAATGAAATCAAGGTGGCCTCATGGAATATTGCAGGACTAATGGGTCGCCTGGACAATGACGACTGGGTCGACTTCATTGTCACATATGACATCGTCGTTTTCCAGGAAACTTGGTCAATCGTCCCCTTATTTAGGGTAGGCTACCTAAATTATTACAAACCGGCTACACAGGGCCCCAGAGGTAGGGCTTCAGGAGGTCTCACCGTATGGATTAGAAATTCTCTGGGTTTCGGTATTAAGGAAATCCTGGTAGAGAATGCCGACCTCCTTTGTATTACCCTGAGTAAGGACAATAGCAAGGACATCCTCTTAATTAACATCTACGCCCGAGGTTGTCAGGGTGGGAGGAAGCAACCAGTCCTTAATGACCTTGAATATCTCCTGAATAAGCACAAAGGCGATCATCTTGTCGTAGTGGCAGGTGATCTGAACTGCTCATTCAAACCCATCATTAGCCTGGCTGAAGATGTAGGGATTGATGAAGATACTGCCTGGAATATCCCCCCGCTAGCTATAAGCAAGGGTGTCAGGGGCACGGAGGCGGCCCTCCACTGGCTGGGACTATGCCTGGAGTGCGGGCTTCGGGCAGTGAATGGCCGCACCCCGTCTGACAATTTAGGGAAACCAACGTTTGATAATGGGACTAGTATGTATATGTATGTATGTATAAACCATTTTATAGCGCGGTCCGTTACTTGAGAGTATCCTGGCGCGGGTAAGGGAGAGGCAGACAGCAAAACAGAGAGAAGGCATCTTAGATTACACTCTTGAACAAATGTGTTTTCAGGTTTATTTTTAATGCAGCCACTGTTGGCATAGAACGCAGATGGAGAGGGAGAGCGTTCCAGGCCCGAGCCACGATCACGGAGATCGATTGGCCTCCGAGTCTGGCTCGTTTGAAACGGGGAAGAGACAATTTGAACAGAGTGGATGATCTGAGGGTGCGTGCGGGATCATAGCTGGTAAATCTCTTTCTCAGATACAGGGGGCCTTGATCATGAATTGCACGAAATGCAAGCACCAGAGATTTAAACAGAATGCGCTGTGCAACAGGAAGCCAGTGGAGCGTGCGCATCTCAGCGCGGACGCTCTTCCATCTAGGGATGTTAAATAATAGACGGACAGCCGCATTCTGGATAATTTGCAGGCGTTTCACCAGATAGGCCGGAATGCCACTGAACAATGCATTCGCGTAATCCAGCCTTGCCAGTATGAGCGCCCGAGCAACCGTCTCCTTGGCATCCCTAGGGAGCAAGGGGAAAAATTTGCGGAGCATTCTCAGAGTGGAAAAGCAGGTGCCTGTAAGCTTTTTAATATGGTCCTCGAATCTGAGGTCCTCTGTGAACCAGATGCCAAGGTTTTTAGCAGGTCTCCCCATCTCTTTCGGGCTAGGAATGTTAGGGGGCCATAGTGTGTTCTTGAACGAGGGGGGAAAGGAACCATAAAAAAGCACTTCGGATTTGTCCTCGTTGCATTTCAGCTGGGCCTGGGTTAGCCAGCGAAATACAGAGGACAAACACAGATGGACTGCCGACGTATCCAGATTGTCGTCTGGCCAGGTAAACAGCAATTGGGTATCATCTGCATACCCTATGATCTTAGCCCCATACTGTTCCACTAGATAAACCAGGGGGGTGATGTAAACATTGAACAGTAAGGGGCTAAGAGTGGACCCCTGCGGGACCCCTGTGAGCAGTGGTTTAGGCTCAGAGGCGTGGGGAGGCATCCAGACCTGCTGAGTCCTGTCAGATAGAAAAGAGGACAGCCAGTCTAGAACAACCCCTCCGATACCGATAGCAGACAGCCTGGCGAGGAGGAGCTCATAGGGGACGGTATCGAACGCGGCAGAGAGGTCCAATAAAATTAGGACCGCTCTGCCGCCTCCGTCTAGGCAGTCCCGAATCGCCTCGGTCATCTCCACCAGCGCGTCTCGGTGCTGTAAGCAGCCCTGAAGCCTGATTGGGCAGGGTGGAGGGCATTGGAAGTTTCAACAAAGCTCTCCAGTTGTTGAAGAACCACCTTCTCACAGATTTTCGTGAGTGCCGGCAAAAGGGAAATGGGACGGTAGTTCCCGGGGACCGAAGCATCCAGTCCCGGTTTTTTCAGAAGCGGCAGAAGTTTGGCTTGTTTCCAAACTAAAGGCACCTCGCCTGAAGCCAGGGAGAGATTCACTATCTGCGTGATCTCAGCGCAGACTGTTTCCGCCACCTCCGAAAGCACTCGGGCTGGGCACGGATCGGCTGGAGAGCCGGATTTCAAGGACTGGAGAAGAGGGAGAACAGTACACTCTGCAATTTGCGTAAAGTTCATAAGCTGCTGTCCAGGACATGGACATAGTGAGGGACACAAGTCGGCCCCTGAGCAGTCAGCGGGTAGAGCCGCTAGTAGGTCCTGCTGAATCCTCGCTATTTTGGTGATAAAAAAGGTGGACAGATCCTCGAACCATTGCGCCGAGGACGGGAGGGTAACAGCATCAGCAACAGGTGACACAAAGCTTTTAACAATAGCGAAGATCTCTCTGCTATTGTTATCTGCTTTAGCGATGCGCCCTGCATAGTAGTTCCCCTTAGCTACCTTGATGGCTGCATAATAGTCTTTTTGGGCAAGACGTAGAGCGGATTTAGCCTCAGAGCTATATCCACATCTCCACGCTCGTTCTAGTTTTTTGCAACCCAGTTTCATCTCCCTCAGCTCAGGGGAGAACCAGGGTTGGGAGGGAGAGCGTCTGGATCTAGTCAGCGTGGTTTGTTTAGTGGAGGCAGTAGCCGCCTGCCGTACCCACTCATTGAACTCGCAAACCGCCTCATCTAGAAGCGTCTTAGATTTTGGGCGGGTTCTGGACAAGGCCTGTCTAAATGCGGGCAAGTTGATCTTTTGAGAGTGACAGATCGGGGGTGAGAGTCCGGGTTCCGCCATTTCCCACATAAACCTGACCAGATCATGGTCGGACCAGGTTGTTTTTTCAACGATCACGGACTGAATGGGGAAGTTGGAGCAAACCAGATCGCGCAAATGACCACCCGTATGCGTCGGAGCAGTCACCCATTGCTTGAGCTGTGCAAGATCGAGAATTTCACCAAGCCTGCGGGCTTCAGGGGAGTCAGGAACATCCATATGAATATTTAGGTCGCCGACCAAAAGAAACTTGGGGAAACCTAAGGCCCGTGGCACTATATATTCTTCTAGGGAGTCCAGAAAATGATTAGCCTGGCCCGGGGGCCTGTAGATCAGGGATCCACCTAAGGTGAAATGGGGGGAAATTATTATAGAGACTAGTGCAAGTCGCATTGACTATATATTGGTCAATATTGAATCCTGGTCACGTGATAGATATGGTGGTAGAGACTAGGCCAGAGAGTGATCATAACCCCCTCTC
Organism: Lissotriton vulgaris; assembly: GCF_964263255.1. NCBI lineage: Eukaryota > Metazoa > Chordata > Amphibia > Caudata > Salamandridae > Lissotriton > Lissotriton vulgaris. The sequence goes on from NW_028245526.1 coordinate 62,315, forward strand.
TTTGGGGCTCAGGGTTCCCGGACTGGGTGATCTCCAAATAGAAACAGCCTGCCTAACGCCTGATTTAGTTCTGTGTGACAACAGAAGATGGGTCAAATGGTCCAGGGTCATAGCTGACCCAGAGCTTATCTGTAAAATAGAGGAGTTGGTCTTGGATACAAGGGACAGGATGACTGCATTATCCCCCGTTGGTGGAGCTGATTCCCTACCATTAATCTTCACGAGAAGTGTTTTATGGCTCTCAAAAATCTCCTCACCAGGCCATCTAAAAATAAGAAAGACAAATCACATAAAATATGGTACAATAAGAGCTGCAGAGAAGCTCACAGTAACCTAATAGCAGCTGTTAAAACCAGGATTACTCCTGATATTAGGAAAGCTAGGCAGTTTTATAAACACACCATTTGGGCAGCTAAGAGGGACTGGGACGATTCCTACTGGTTAGACCTCCTTAAAGCCTGTGAGTCATCTAACCAAGTAAAATTTTGGGAGACAGTTAGATGGGGCAGGGACCCTGACTCCCAAATACCGGCCAACCATGTTTCTGCTCTGGACTCGGTGGAATTTTTCTCTGCACAATTCAAAGACACGAATGCCGAACAGGAACTGGCAACCGAGCCTGCAGTGGGGACAATACCAATAATTCATGGGGATAGGCTCACATTTTCAGCTTCAGACACGGTATATGCCCTAGGTTCTGTCCAGTCTGGTAAAGCCCCTGGTTTAGATGCCATACCAGCGGACCTTTTTAAATTGAACCTTGACTTATGGGTCCCATACATTACAATATTAGCAAACGCTATCACAGCAGGGGCAAGGATTCCCCAATCCTGGAAAGGGGCTGAGATACTTCCAGTATATAAAAAAGGGGATCGATCACTACCTAATAACTATCGCCCCATAAGCTTGATCGATTCTATCCAAAAAATTGTATCAAGAATGGCCCTAGCTAGAATTCAGGGGTGGATTGAGCAGAAAAAAATACTCTCCCCTATGCAGGCAGGGTTTAGATCAGGCACCAGCACCTTAGATTAAGTGTTCCGACTCACTATGCTCTACTGGAAGGTGGTCTTCTTGGGAGGAGGGGTCATCTTTGCCGCATGCATTGATCTTAAGTCGGCTTTCGACTTAGTTCCAAGGGCGAAACTATGGGAAACTCTTAGACTTATGGGTCTCCCCGTAGAACTCCTGGAACTAGTCAGGCGTTTACATGAGGATAATTTTGCCCAGGTAAGGTGGGGGAGGCAGGGTCAGGTGACCAACAGCTTTCCTGTACAACAAGGGGTGCGCCAGGGCTGCGTGTTGGCCCCCACCCTGTTTCTCCTTTTCATCAACCAGGTAGTCAAATTTTTTTAATAACACACAGACTGATGCACCTACCCTGGGCGGATCAAAATATCCTATGTTAATCTTCACCGACAACACCCTGCTCCTCTCAAAAACCCGGAGCGGGTTACATGCAGTCCTGAATAGGTTTGCTGAGTTCTGTAAGAAGAATGATTTGCAGATCAACGTTGATAAAACTAAATTTATCGTTTTCAACAAAAAAAACCCAATCAAAAGTTCGGTTACTCTGAACGGTGCCCCAATTGAACAGGTCAGGGTCATGACATACCTGGGCGTGACCCTTGATCATCAACTAAGCTGGAACCCCCAGTTGGAGGCTCTAAAACTTAAATTTGTTCGCCTTACGGGCTGCTTACTGCAGGAACAAAAAAAATCCCTGACCAAACGCATCACTCCAGCACTAAAAATGTATGAGGCAAAGGCTAACGCAGCAACCCTGTATGGAGCTGACATATGGGGTTATAAGTACTTGTCAGTCTTGGCCACAGCACAAAATAGGTTTCTACGGAACCTGGTTGGGCTTCCACAATCCTCACCAATTAAACCACTGCTATTAGATCTAGGTTGCAGACCTTTGGACGAGATGGCGCAGTTTCGTCTAGTGGCACTCTGGCGTCGGCTCTGGACGACTCCAGAGCTTAGCCTCTTCGCCCATGAATTGGATGAGGTTAAATCATTGTGGGGTGCTCATAGAATCCCATGGCTCCGGGAAGTGAAACAAATATTGTATTCAATGGGCCTCTCCGAGCTGTGGACAAATCCTGGGTGCTCCAGGTTTCCATTTAAACAAGAGTTTAAGGATCTTTTCTGGGCCACAAAAAAATCTATACTGGTCACCCATTCTTCGGACAATAGTCTAACGGGACTCTTTCTAACACATAAGGTTACTCCGTCCCTTGAGCCCTACTTGGATTTGATTTGCAAAACCCTAAACCGTAAACTGTATCGAGGTACCGACGGTTAGAGCGGTGCCTCCTTTATCCTGAGCTGTTGCTAGGTGGGGTGAGGCCTGATCCTCCATACTTTTGAGAAATCTGCTGAGACAAGGAGAGATACTGGATTTGTGAGAGCTCTATCTCACACTATATCCTTTACGATTATTTGTTAGTGATAAGAGCACTTTTGCTTTTTCCTTAGAGGTCCTGACGAAAGCACTTGGCCTTACTTCTGGCCAGATGTGCTGAAACATGTTGACCACTAGTTTCTAGGACAGCTATTAGTTAAAACTGTTCCTAGTATTCACAGTTTTTAACTTTTGATCGTGACAGACACTAATAAAATTCACAGTCTGTTCACGCACCAATTTTAGCCTTTGCACTTCACCTTTTGCACTGCACATATATCTGTTCCCATACACTTCACTCTGCTCATCTTGGTTTCCATACCTTTGTGACATTTGCAAGCTCTGATTTCTATAGAGCATTATTGTCACCAACATACACAAAGGATACCCAAATGATGAAACCGATCACCATCTCTGGTGTATGATGGGAATCCGCACTCACGATATATTTGGTGTATCTCTTTCCACCTCACTTTGATTCTAGATGAGTTGTTTGTTTCTTTTGGTTCCATTACTTTCTAGACGCTAGAACATATTTTGTATTTATATGTCTACATGGGGCTGCTTGTTCTAGTTGGTCTATAAACCTTGGCCTCAGACCCATATTTACCTTTTTGTGTGTTTTGCGTAAACTGTATCACCAGTTTTGGGTAGGCACATTGCCCATCAACTCCTTTACCACAAAGTGGGCAAAGAATGCAAGCAATAAATGCTTTTGCTGTCCGGACCAGGTAGAAAGCATTGGCCATCTGTTTTTTGCATGCCCGGCATATCGATCCCCTCGATTGAAATGGCTGAAACCCATATGTATAACCTTGAATTGTGGGGGACATTGTGAAGCCCTGCAGAAATTACGTGTTACTAGAACTGAAATGTCTGTGATATGCGTAGCAAAATTTCTGGGTTGGGCGTGGCTGATCCGTTCAATGAAATTGAAAACCCTTTTAAATTAATTGTCATGATATGATCGCATGTTGATTGCTGCCACACTTTTTTTAGATAATTGGGGGCGTGTCTGCGGTAGTTTTAAATATTATGGGCCCGATGTAGGTAATTCCTATTTACCTACTCTTAAATATCGAATCATACCGATTCGGTATTTAAGAGTAGGTAAATAGAAAGGGGGCAGATGTAGGTAATTCTTATTTTAGAATTACCGAATCAGTAAGATTCGGTATTTACCGATTCGGTAAATACCGAATCGGTATTTCCTATTGATTCCTATTGGCCTTGAAGTCCATAGAAATCAATGGGAAATACCGATTCGGTATTTACCGAATCGGTAAATACCGAATCCTGCAAGGGTGAATGGGGTGTCACTTTGACACCCTGTCGCACCCCAATTCCAGGCTTGTGTGCCATGTCTGTGTGTCACATGGCACAGGTGTACATGCACAGATGTGCATGTACACCTGAATTCCGTATTTTACCACCCAATTGTATTGGGTGATAAAATACCGAATTCTGAAGGCCTGTAGCACTGTAAACAGTGCTACCTACATCTGGGATTTACTGAATCTGTAAAATTACCGTTTCGGCATTTTACAGAATCAGTAAATTTACTGATTCAGTAAATTTACCGATTCTGTAAAATAATGGCCCCTACATCTCAATCACCAAATACCGGTCGGTAACGGCCGAATTCGGCCGTTACCGACCGGTATTTGGTGACCTACATCGGGCCCTATGTATTGTATGTCGTCTTTTATGAATTTTTTCGAAATAAAGACATAATGAAATTGAATTGATATTTTTCCTGGTCCACATCAATCTTTAATAATTTACGAATTCCCATCAATTTTTCCCTCACCCCAAAAAATCAAAAAACACAGAAAAATCAGCACAATCCCAAGCAAGCCTGCTGGACAGGAACAGGAAGTTGAAGACTGTGGGGCACTTCCTTCCTCCCACCCCCCAAATAATGGACTCCTTCAATAAAAAAGTGCAGGCAAATGTCAACCTGAGGAGTTATTCTGATAAAAATCATCATTTCCAGAAGGTTTATGCTGCTTGCTGGTGGATTTCTTGTGCAGAATTGCAAATTTTGTATTTTTCTCGAGTGCGAGATTGTTGCTGCTCGCTGCATCTACAAACTCGCAATTGCGAAGTACCGCGATACGTGATCACGGCGTACTCGCGTTGACAAACTCTCGCTGTGCAAGTTGGCAAGCCGCAATTACGTAATCGCGCTCGCCAAATTCCCGCGGGATCCCGCAGCAAGCTCCAAAATGGTGCAGCACTCGCAAATTATCAAGAAAAACAACTCGGCAAACGCTGAATGACGGTAAGTAAATGCCGCGCGCCGCAAAATTGTATCACCAAGAAAAAAAAATCAGCTGCGTGCCCTATACACCTGATATCTACATATGAGAAAAGAAAAAGAAATATACAAGAAAATAGAAATGTATCATCTATGAAGCATCAAGATATAAAATTGCAGATGTAAATATTTGTGAATACTCACAGATTCTCAGTTGTACAGCCTTCCCTTGTTGTCGTATATGTTTTCTATATAGTTTGGGTATGAGTCTGCATGAGTGACTGGTATGGTGAGTTAGTTTAGGAATGAATGCTGATGAGATAAAGTGTTCTATTTAAATCATACCTGGGGATCATATCAAGTCATTTTCTTTTGTCTTAACTTTTGTATGTAATGAACCTGTTAAGTTATACAATGTAATGCATTTCATTAGAATGCTATAAAAACTTTTTTACTTCGACAAACTAAAAAGAAAATAAATAGTACAAAAAATAGGAAAATAAATAACATAAGAGATAATATGTCTGTTTGATATTTGTTATGTATGTTGCATCGTTTAAAGATTGAGTCAATTTAAAAGTATGTAGGTCAGTTCAGAGGTTCTTTATAGCAAGTTATTTATGATTACTCCCTCCTCTAGACCTTGAATTAATTGCGGGAGAACCCTTTTCTTATCATCATCCACCTTTGAGTTCTAACAGATACTTTTCTTCTTCCCAGCAGTGGCTCTTCTTGAAAGTCCTCTATAGAGATCGACTGCGGTTTCCATTCCACTTCAGGCCTTTGCACCCAGTTTCCTTGGGATGGGTAAATCTGGTACTATGGTATCCACAGGTGGGGTGGCTCTCCAACCTCCTAACTTCCACGATATTTCTTCAAAATCAACTTAGAAAGGTCCTTAAACTTTAAAACTTCAAATACCACTCTGCCATAGAATTGTACAGCGGGCGCCGTCATGTTCCCACACTGCACCCATCCTCCGTGGGGTCCCTTCTTACTCACCTTGGATGATTCCATGGGGTCCCAGCGATTCTACATCCTCTAGACACTGTCTTGACTTGAGTTGTGGTTCTTATACCACTGTTTTAGTATATGGTCAGGTCTCCCCCTGGAGCACACTGTGTATTAGTGCTACCTACGATTGTTTTTGTGCTGCAGTATTGTGTGCTTTGTGGTAATCTGTGTGTAGTAAATACTGTGACATATTTAGAGTGTGTTATAATATTAAAAACATATTTTTATAACTACTGTGTGGTTCTCCTTTCATTTAACCAATACAATAAGGTTACATTGTGGTAAAACAAGCTGCTTAACATTCCTTCAAGACCAAGCCTGAAGGCTGCTCTTCACAGCTATCACTTGATTAGCTTTCAAAGGTTATCTTTGACCTCTTAAATAACCATAAGGGTTGTTTGGACTTGTGCAAGGTGCCCAATTTAATTAGTGCAAAAAAAAAGTGGGACTGGTATGTTGAGACGTGAGTCCCATGCACTCCATGCCACTGGAATCAAGCTATCCTGGCTGATGAAGGCTGATAGCCAAAAACTGGTCCTAGGATGCTTGATTCCGGTCCAGGGAAGACATAGCTTGGTAGTTCGGGCTGGACTGTTCCCATGAGGCACAGGGTCAAGACTGATTTCCACATGGCCATGTCTGAACTGGGGTGGTGTGGTGAGCAAAATAAGGATGGATTAAACCCAGATCTGTGACTGGGGGGTGAATGTTTTGCCATTGTGCAACATTCCGTCCATCAATTGTTTTTTTTTGCACTTTAATTAGTGGACAGCATATACCAGGCCAACTTTTCACACCTGCCAAAGCCAGCAGGTTGCCAAGACAACTATTTTATTAATTTAAGGAGTTTTATATAGCGCTAGCCAGACAAATGGGTTTCGGAGTGTGTTACAGCAGAATTCAAAGAAGGAACCACACAATTTAGCATAAGTGTACATGTTGGATTTTTAAGTCCCAGCAAGCAGTGCAACATTAAGGTACGGGAGTCCTGGGGAGCCTTGCTGAGAGCAGGTGGTCTTGGGCATAGCCCTTATCCATGAGGGGAGGCCGGATTGGCGTTTGGGGTGGTACGTCTCAGAGGCGAATGTCATGAAGGTGCAGAGAGCGGGCATGTTTGGTCTATCGATGACTATCGATGTGAGAAGGCCCGTTTGAGGAAGAGGTCTTTTAAGAGTTTTTTAAATTTAACAAATGGCGGGAGAGTCCTAATATTTGCTGGGATGGAGTTCCTGATTTTGGGTGCGCTTCCAGCAAAGGATTGTGTAGCGGTTTTATTTTTGTGTGTTTTCCTAGGCATGAGTAGTAGGGAGTTGGAGCTCCTAAGGATCCATATTTGGCTGGCCTTTTTGAGCTTGGCGGCCAGGTATTTAGGTTTCTCTGTGTGTGAGGCAGGCAGTTTTGAGGCTGGCATTCATTTCTATCAGGAGCCATTTTAGTTCTCTGAGTGCAGGTGATATGTGATCTAACTTCTTGACTCCAGTGACCATTCTGGCTGCTGCAACTCCACTCACGGCCCAGGAATGTCCCCAAAAGCAAGCCACAATGCAACAAAACAGGGTCCCACAATTGCCTAGTGGAGGGGCAGTAAACAATGCAACAAAAAAGAGAAAAAAGGAAATGGCTAGCTAGGGCACCCTCCTCCTCCTCTACAAAAGGATCCAACCTAGACCCAGTAACAAAAGAAGGATCCCCCGGCCCGAAATGCAGCCTCCACCACAGCCGCAAGAAAGGCCGAGAGGTTGGGGTGAAAGCAGACCTAGCAGAAAGCCCCGCCACCACCGGGAGGGCCAAAGAATCACTCATGACAGCCCAAGAAAATTGGCCAGCCAAACAGGGAATCTTCAATAACATTGTATGCTGCAGCACTGAAGCGGGAACCAGACTTTCACAGGGTTTCCTGAAAAGCCAGTCTGCAAACCATGATAATGCTGCAGCTTGATGTGCGCTCCTCCATCTTCCAAGGACAAGCCCAAGCCATGATACACTGACCTCAAAGAAACTCACGGACCTGCAGAAGAAAGCGCTGTGCACTCCTCGCCAGTCCTGGGCTGCAAAACAACACAATTTGGGATATCATGGGCAACAACACAACAAAATAAGAAAATCCCTCCTTAGGGCCATCCCAAGCCACACAGTTGGCCACAGATGCCCCTCATGGTCTCGCATGCCCCGCACAAGAGTGTGATCACACACAACAACAGCAATAAACTGCTATAGCAGCCACAAAAAGAAAAATTGAAAATGTACCTGTAGCCAAGATGGTAGTCTGCTGCAGAAAAAAGAAAGATGAAGTCCTTCCCTGGTAGTGATGTATTTATATCCTTCGGTATGGGGGTCATCTTGGATTGGGATGGAAAAGTCAAGTTTCTTAATTGGGTTCTGCATGAATGGAGATAAACTCATAGGTAAGGACTGTGAGAGGAAGACTGAGGAGGAGGTAATGTCCCTTTCCTCACTGTGGGCCTGACTCACAGAACTACCTTAAGACAAAATCCTAAACTTACTACCATTGTGGTATTTACAGAAGGCACTTACTCATTTTGGTATTTACAGAAGGCACTTACTCATTTCGGTATTCACAGAAGTTAGGAGTCATAACTTTAGGTCTTCTAAATGCCTTCTGTGAATACCGGAAGTCTTAAAGTTAGGATTTTTCTCAGTTTAGTAGTAGTAAAGTTAGGACTCCTAACTTAAGGACTCCTAAACTGAGAAAAATCCTAACTTTAAGACTTTCGGTATTCACAGAAGGCATTTAGGAGCCCTAAAGTTAGGAGTCCTAACTTTTGTGAATATCGAAATGAGTAAGTGCCTTCTGTTACTACCAAAATGAGTAAGTGCCTTCTGTGAATACCAAAATGGTAGTAAGTTTAGGATGTTGTCTTGTTAGTTCTGTGAATCGAGCCCAATAATCTCCTGGTGAAGGACAAGGCAATCTGTGGAAATGGAAAAAGAACTAAATTTGCCCAGGTTTTTCCCAAACTTGTAAAACCAGAAAAAAAGATTCAACCGCTTGCATCTCAGTCCTCAGTGTTGAGCAAATGCAAATGGGAAGCGTTTGCAGAACCTTCCCCTCTGCCAGAAACAAATATAGTCTTGTCTCATGGAGTACCAAGCATAAGAGTGTGGTAGAAGGGGAACAGATCTTCAAAACTACCATTTCGATATATTTCAGTGCCTGGGAACAGGTGCTATTTGAATAAACGCGCTAAAAACATTCTCCAAAAAACAGGCATTTTTCTGAAACAAACGGTGCGAAATATAAAATAAAAGTGAGAGGAGCTGATTAGAAAACAACATTAAACATTGAAAACTTTTAATTCACCCGCGAAATTTTTAGTCAAA